>NW_023473988.1:0-3605 GCF_013731165.1 Rhagoletis pomonella
AACATTGTTAGTTTTAACTTCTCTGCCGCCAAATCTATTTATCAACTACAAATACTACACAGTTTGTGTAAATAAATGAAAATAAATAGTCGCATCGCGCAGCGCTAATGAGCCTCTTGCTGCACGCTATGCTCACAAATAAATTCTATATATGTAGTTGTTACCAGTTATTCAGTCTAAAATACGCATTTAGTTATCAAATATCGTTAACTTTGTATATACATATTTACATACACTGCCGGAAGAAAGTATTGACACAGGGAGTTTTCCACAATGTATGCAGCATTTTTTATTTTAATTTTTCCGTTCATGTTTTATAAAAATACATTTTTTTATAAAAAATACATTTTTTTATTATAAAAATACATTTTTTTATAAAAATAATTTATTTTATAAAAATACATTTTTTTATAAAAATACATTTTTTTATAAAAATACATTTTTATATAAAAATACATTTTTTTATAAAAATAAATTTTTTTATAAATATACATTTTTTTATGATTTTTCGGATAAATATTGGAAATACAGTTCTGCAGCCCATTAAATTTCAGTGCAAGTTTGAAGTTGCTAAGAAATAGCGTTGACTTTTGGTATTTTTTTTTTGCTAACGGTGTAAATATTTTCTACCATACAAAAAAACATTTCGAACATGTACATATTTGTATGGAATTTGTATGTGCCTACTTTATACGGAGGAAACTAGGTGACATTGTCAGTAAAAAAATGCCAAAAATCCACGCTATTTTTTATCAGCTTCCAACTTAAACTTTATTTGACTAAAATTTAATGGATTACAATACTGCATTTTCGATATTTTTTCTTTAAAAAGTTGCAAATTTATCGAATTTTTTCGAGTTTTGCACAAAGTTTAGAAATTTTATTTTATATATTTTTTTGTAGTATAAACTATATGTTTACGAACAAGTAACACAACCGACTTCAATTCTCATATTAGCGGCGCGGGGTGTCTTGCGGGAAATTTTGCCACTTATTCTTATTACTTTAAACGAGTAACTATTGTATATATGCACAGATATATTAGGCTGATACAAAATAACTAACCTAAGGAATTTATGGCCTTAAAATGACCTATTTACTGAGAAGGAAATTCTCCCACTTGGAAAAATTTTTATTTCTCTAAAAAATTACCCTGAAGTTGGTTGTCTTAGCGGCGGGTTTAATATGTTAATGATATTGCTGAACGATGTATAGCGTTGATACAAAATTATAATCGAACTTTGACGAAAGACAAAGAACAAAATCATGTTTTAGCAAGTAATACAATAACATCGCCAGCAACATAAAAATTACAACAAACTCAATTTCATTAATGATTAAGAAGAATATTAATGTTTAAAAATTCAATAACTGGATTAAAACTCTCTCTTCTCTGATAAATCTAGTTTATAATCCTTAAAAGCCACTTTTTAGATAATTTAATGTCCTACAAGAATGCGCCAAGTAAAAGCTTTCAATAGTTATAACATTTTTAAAGAAAACAAATTTTTTTACATGTTATTTATATGTAAAATTTCAAATGCCCACCGACACCTTTTAAAATTGGAATACAAATTTTTTCAATTGGGAGAATTTTCTTAGTAAATAGGTCCTATTAAGACCATAAATTCATTAGGGTTGGTTTCTCGGAAACGGCTCTAACGATTTTGATGCAATTTTGTATTCAAATAACGTTTTGCATTTTGAGGTTATTTGTATTGGTGCTATCTCCGAAAATATTCTTATAGAGTTGCCACATATTTTCAATTAGTTACAAATAAAACAAAACATCATAATATAGGTACCAAATGGAAAGTATTTAAATAAACCCCAATCCAGAAATATGTTTGAATAGGGTTGCCACCTATTTTCGATGGTATATTTATTAAATTTTTGTTTAGAAAATTAAGATACAATATTACTATTTATGGTACTAAAAGATAGCTCTTACAAAATTATTTTATATCCAAATCGGTACCAAAATTTGTATGTCATATCTTCGACTTTAGTAGTATAGATTTTGGATATTAAATGAAAGAAATATTTTTAACCAGCTAATGCCTGGCTTGCTTCGCGACGCCTTATAAGATGCAAATTGCATTGCATTGACCAATACAAAAATATTTATGTAGTATTGCTATGCAAAAACGGTTTGTAATGTAAAAGTTATTAGTTTAGGTTGAAAGGACAGAAGAGAAGAACCTTGCTTATTCATAGACCAAGAATAATAGCGCTGAAATAACATTTGGGCTAAGTACTAATCTCCTCCGATGATCTTATTTCCACCTGTGAGATATCTGCAAGTATTGCAAGGATTGCCGAGAGTGCGGAATCTTCTTCTTTAATCTTTTTATACCCTAGGTTACTCCCGGGATCACTCTCTATATACCAGTTAAACCCCCATGAAAATCTGTTCAGTAGTTCCGCAGATTAGTGAGTTCAAACAGTCTAACAATCTACAGTTTTATTATAGTATATCATTATATAAATAGGCAATCATGTTTCCTTTACACCCCTTTTACGGCTAAACTGTACTTCTAAGGTATAAACAAATACATATCATTAGAAAGGTATTTTGATGCTGATGTGCAGGCAATTTTTAAAATTTCAAATCAGTTTAAAATAGAGCGAAAAAATCAATTCAAAAGTCACACCAATACCAATGCCATACATGTACATGGTTGGGGCGGAAATGCCCCCTAAATGTATGCTTTAATATTGATAGCGAATTAAAGAAACGTGCTAAGCAGCAGTTCAGGAATAAAATGTATGTATGTATGTACATGAATAGATTAGACTCAAACAAGGAAGAAGGTAAAGTTGAGTATGGAGAAGAAGAAAGTGATAAATACAGAAATTAAAATAAAAGTAAAGAAACCTAGATATAAAGACAAAGAGGAAAGAAAATTTAAATACCTAACCTAATAACAATGGTGGGGGTGAATATGTAAATGAAGAAAAGAATGGACATATTTAGATCAGGATAAAGGAAAAGATAAAGATGAAGACCAAGACGACGAAGATGAAGATGAAGATGAAGATGAATATGAAGAAGAAGATGAAGATGAAGATGAAGATGAAAATGAAGATGAAGATGAAGATGAAGATGAAGATGAAGATGAAGATGAAGATGAAGATGAAGATGAAGATGAAGATGAAGATGAAACACACCACAACTTAACCCCCACACCGTAATTCACCACACTTCAACTCTCTCACCACACCTTAACTCACCACACCTCAACTCACCACACCTAAATTCACCACACCTTAATTCACCACACCTCAACTCACCACACGTTAACCCCCCACACCTAAATCCACCACACCGTAATTCACCACACCTCACCTTTCTCACCACACCTTAACTCACCACACCTCAACTCACCACAGCTAAATTCACCACACCTAAACTCACCGCACCTCTTAAGCCCACCACACCGGAATTCACAGCGCCGTAACTCCCACACCCAATTCCACCACATCGCAGCTCACCACACCCAATTTCACCACATGACATGATATCACTTGATGTGGCATCAAAGGCAACATCATTTGGCATAAAATGAACCAAAATAAATAAGATTTAGATAGAGGTGAAAAAA
>NW_023473989.1:0-3604 GCF_013731165.1 Rhagoletis pomonella
GTAATTTTTGGTTTGCCCTTTTCTAAAGAGGAGAGTTTAAGAGATATTTTCAGCTGTGCCTGCAAATCCGTCGACTTGCCATCTCCGCTGTTTCGCGATATTTTTCGCACAAGACATACAGCTGAGCATCCAAACAGTGCTGTTATTGTAAAGTTTAGTTCCCAATACGATCGCGCTCGCACTTTGTCCGCTTTCGCCAGATACAGACAAAAAACCAAAGCTGCGCTGTCTGTTAAGTTAGCAGGTTTTGGCTCTGACAGCAACTTTTTCATTTATGAGAGTCTTTCTGTTGTGAACAGAAAAATTTTGCAAGCTGGAATTAAGCTGAAAAAACTGAAAAAACTGCATAGTGTGTTTTCACGGCGAGGCGAGGTGTTTGTGCGTGTGTCTGCTGGCAGTGAGCCGGTTGCTGTACCCAGTAGCACGGACTTATTCAACATAATTAGTTATAACACATTAAATAATGTCTAACGTATATGGTTCCTCTGTCATTATTCATATCTGTATTATTTTTATTTTTCCCTCCTCTTTGTTTTCAATCTCTGTTAAGTTTGTCGATAACCACCACTTTTCTGCTATTGATTTATTACTTGAAGTTGTCTCACCCATATGTTATTCGTATGTCGGCGGATAACTCATTTTCTAGCGTTGACGATAATAAGTCGGTACTGCTAAATATTCTTTGTAAGCAAGGCAATGGGCTAAATGTTGTACACTTCAATGCTCGTAGCCTTAATAGTGAAAAATTGGTTTATGTGAGACACTTATTTGAATACTCGACTGTCGATGTGATTTGTGTATCTGAGACCTGGTTCGATGCTGAACTTCCTGATAGTTTTTACTCCATTCCAAATTACAATTTATATCGAAATGATCGCGTGGGTAAAAGAGGCGGCGGGGTAGCTGTGTATACTAAATTATTTTTAAATGCTAAAATTGTAAGTTGCTCGTCCACGTCTGAAGTTGAGTATTTGTCTGTTTTACTGTATGATGCCAACATTAAAGTACTAGTGTCGTGTGTGTATAATTTCAATAGGTATTCTTCTTTTGAACCTTTTTTTGACGACATCTCTCAACGTCTTCTTGACTATGACCATTACGTTATCTGTGGCGATTTTAATGTTAATTTGCTTAAGCATGATTCCTTATCAGCCAGGTTTATTGACTCTGTTGCATCTACTGGTATGTCCGTAGTTAACACTGTTGTGCCTACGAGATTTTCTTGTAATAATCGTCCTAGTTTATTAGATGTGTTTATTGTCCCGGAATCAACGGGTGTTCGTCTGTTTGATCAAATCTCCTTCATTTCTGACCATGACCTTATTTTTTGCAAGTTTGATTTTAAATTAACTTATGTAGTGGATGCAACGACAAAATTCAATTATCGTGATTACAAGTCAATTGATTATGACGCTTTGTTCACAGAACTAAATAACTTCCATTGGAATCATTGTTGGAATCTGGAAACTGCTGATGAGAAACTTGGCTTTTTGCAGAATAATATTTTATACTTTTTCAATAAATATGTGCCTCTTCGTCAGTTCACTTCCCGATCCTGCTCTTGTCCGTGGTTTAGTCAAGAAGTGAAGACGGCTATTAAAAAACGCAACATTTTGTACGGAATATGGAAAAGAAAGCCATCCGATGAAACCTGGAATGCTTATAGGAGTGCTCGCAATAAGGCGTCTATTTCGGTCCGCCAAGCAAAGATAAGATACTTTGGCACAAAGCTCAATTCCTGCTTGCCTCCCAAGCAGTTGTGGTCAAATTTGAAACAGTTGGGTGTGCGCTCGGGCTCTGAGGCTCCATGCCAACTTGATGCCGATTTGCTAAATGAGTTCTTTGTATCCAAAAACTGTACATCGGATATTGGTGCATTGATCCCAAGGAGCATACCTGTTAAGTCTCACCTGGCTGAAAAATTTAAATTCATTTCTGTCTTTGAGGACGATGTAGCTAAGTGCGTTCTTCGGATAAAATCAAATGCCGTGGGTGCAGATGAGCTCCCTATTAAATTCATTAAAATTATTTTACCATATATATTGAGTAGTTTTACGCACACAATTAATCACTGCTTTACTACCTCTACTTTCCCTGCTGCATGGAAAGTAGCCACTGTTACACCTATAGCTAAAAAACCCGGTGCCTCTTCCCTGTGTCATTTTAGGCCTATAAGCATTTTACCGGGACTTTCCAAAGTATTCGAAAGGCTTATAGCTCAACAGGTTATGGATTTTATTGAGACGAATAAGCTGTTGAGTCGACTTCAATCTGGTTTCAGGCCCCATCATAGTTGTTCAACGGCAATTGTAAAAGTGTTAGATGATATTCGTCAACCTTTCGATCAAGGCCACCTTACCTTGCTCTGCCTACTCGATTTTTCCAAGGCCTTCGATTCAGTTAATCACACATTGTTGTGCAATAAGTTATCTAACTATTTTGGTTTTAGTGAAAGCGCAGTAAGGCTGCTTAAAGATTACTTAAGTAATCGATTCCAAAAAGTTAGGTCTCGTAATAAGCTCTCTGAGCTCGCCCCCATCTCTTCAGGCGTGCCACAAGGCTCTATTCTTGGCCCTTTACTATTTAGTATGTTTATCAACGATGTATTTACGAGATGCTCAAATGCCAATGTACATGCGTATGCAGATGACGTACAACTGTATCTCTCCAATAGAATAGGGTTGGTCGAAGACCTTAGTTATAGGCTTAATGAGGATTTGCACTCCATCTTTGAGTGGTCGAAGGAAAACCTACTTCATCTTAATGCGCAGAAGTCATATGTACTACCCATATTTAAGGAAAAAGTTGAGCATTCCGTGATTCCGCTTTTGCATATTGGTACTAGCCCACTTAAAGTAGTTGATTTGTATATATGTATATATTTTGTTGTGAAGCTTTCTTATATTGTAATTTTTGTAAAAATTATATACAGTAATAATTGCATGTTATAAAATGATTGTACAACTGAATGTATTTAATTCAATTAATTTTGTTGGGACTTAATACCAAATTTTTAAACAATATGTGAGTATTTAATTATTGCTATAATATATTAACCTAACCTGCAGGTGTAAACTATAAGTAATGCGAGCTTTTGGAATCGATTAACTTATATCGTATTTGTTACAAAATATTTGATAGCGAAAGGTTAAGGTTTCAACGTATGCTTACACACATTTTAAATATGCATGTATGCATTTTCCTTATGTGTTTAAGAAATTCAAGTGGTTGTTAAATTCAAAAGTAGTTATTACATTTCGCAAATGAGTGATAAAGTATAGTGAAATATTTATCTAGTGACTTTTTGTATTCGGATTTGTGAACTTTTTTAAACTTGTTTTTTGATTTGTCGAAAATTGTTATATTAACACCGTCGATTTCAGTCACAAGGTATGGGCCTTGGTATATGCTGTTGTGTTTGTCACAGGGTTATTTTTGAATCAAAACCATTTCGTCTTTATTAATAGATATTGGACGTGCATCTCTATCGTATAACTGTTTATTCCGGACCTTATGTTTGGTGATAAGCTCTTTTGCCAAAATGTGTGATTTTTGCATCCGGTACTTAACCTCTTTTGCATAATTTTCAACGTTGTAAATAGGA
>NW_023473990.1:0-3604 GCF_013731165.1 Rhagoletis pomonella
GCATCCGCATCCGCGGATGTTAGCTTTTAAACATCCGCATCCGCATTCCTAGTTTACACACTTTTATTTTATTTTATCTTGTACATAAATTACTTTAATCCAACTTTTATTACTTGTAATTACATTACATTGCACCCATATTTACAATCATGATACAATAACACATGGTTGCAAACTGATACATAAGATGTGTTACCATACCGTACAAAATAATACAATAGAAAGAATTCTACGTAGTGAGGGTTATAATCCCTAAGTGCGGCCGCAGGCCGCCTACGCAGAAAGGTGCTCTCTGTAAAAGGTGTTCCGCCCCCTTTTTTCGGCAACACAGAAAGGAGAATTCTACGTAGTGAGGGTTATAATCCCTAAGTGCGGCCGAAGGCCGCCTACGCACAAAGGTGTTCTCTGCGAAAGGTGTTGAGCCCCTCTTCTTTGGCAACACAGAAAGGAGAATTCTACGTAGTGAGTGTTATAATCCCTAAGTGCGGACGAAGGCCGCCTACGCAGAAAGGTGTTATCTGCAAAATGTGTTCAGCCCCCCTTCTTCGGCAACACAGAAAGGAGAATACCACTAAGTGAAAATTCCGAATTAAAAATCCGCTTTTATTATTCAAAATTTCAGTCTGGCAGCACCAAGTTATTTTGTTATTTTGCTATCTTATTCATCGTTTATATGAAAACTTTAACAATAAATTATATAAGAACTATAGGGTTGCTAGAAAAAAGGGGAGGATTTGTGAAATCAAGGGGTCCTATTCTACCCCCCTCATCCTCCCTTTTTCTAGAATTTGCCGTCCGTCTACTAAAATTTTCCCATAACTAATTCTTTGGAACTACACAATCACACTGTCAAAGAACGAATCAACAGGATTTTAGAGGCAGTTGTTATTGTAGTGGCTACAACAACCCCGCCCAGATCGGCTGATATCTCAGTCGTTGTCGTCGAGATCCACTAACGGCAGCCCCAAGAAGCGTGTAGCCTCTATGGGGTCAGTCCATAGGGACGACGCCGTTAGGGTTGTGGGGTTTTCCGGGCATGCGAAGAGATGTTTCGAGTCGTTGTTGTTGTTGTTGTTGAGGTACCCATTCGCAATGCAAATCAAAGAAGAACGAAGTACTTTATCGACAAATTTGTACAGAACAATGGTTTGAAATGGAGCAAGTGTGCGGATATTTGCGGTGGTTGGAAAAACGAAAGGAGCGATGTCTAGGATGAAGCAAGAGGCAGAAAACGCCACGTGAAGTCACTATGTGATCCCTCGGTATTCCCTGGTGACTAGGAAGATGCCGCCACTAGATTTAAAACCCGTTGTTGTTGTTGTAGCCGCTACAACAACAACAACAACCCCGCCCAGGACGGTTGGTATCTCAGTCGTTGTGGTCAAGTTCCACTAACGGCAGCCCTAGGAAGCGTGCAGCTTCTGTGGGGTTGGTCCACAGGGACAAGGCCGTTAGGGTTGTCGGGTTTTCCGGGCATGCGAAGAGATGTTTCGAGTCATGTGGGGTCTCTCCGCATGCCGGACACTCATTTGGCACATCCTCATTCAATCTACTCAGGCAGGAGTTTAACCTGCTGCAGTAGCCGGAGCGAAGTTGTGCTAGTGCCGTTCGCGTCTCCCGAGGCAGATGAAGCTCCGTCTCGTCTGTGTCCGGGGGCGGTATGCCTAGAACGGCATTCACAGGTCTAGAGTCTACATAACTCGAGACTGACTCCCTGTGAATGCCGTTCAGGGCCAGTCGGTAAGCTGTCGGGTCCAGAGGTTGCTTGATGAACCTCTGGACTTCGTCTGTCAGTTCATATAGATGCCTCCTGACGTGCCTAGGCGAGGGCTCCTCTGCAAGCAGCTGTCTGTTTGGGTGGCCACTTCTGTGGCTCCCGACCAGGAACTGCTTGCAGAGCATGATGTTGTGCTCCTTTACGGGGAGCATTTGCGCCTCGCCGTGAAGATGGTGTTCAGGCGACATCAGGAGACATCCTGTCGCTGTCCTGAGTGCGGTGTTCTGTGCAGTCTGTAGCTTCGTCCACTGCGTCCTACTAGTCCCCGGCGACCACACTGGCGCTGCGTAGTTCAAAACCGGCCGGCCTATTGCCTTGTATGTTGTTCTTTGTCTTTGCCCCAAGTACTGCTGGCTAGCGACTTGAGGACCTTGTTGCGGCTCTGTACTTTATTGACAATAGCGGTTGCGTGTGCAGAGAAGGAGAGCAGGCTGTCGAATGTTACTCCGAGAATTTTTTGGTTATTCACCGTCGGAATTGGTGTGTCATCGACGTGAATTCCCAGCGGTAGCCTGACCTCCTTCGTCCAGGTTGTGAACAGGGTCGCAGAGGATTTCGTAGGGGATAGGGCTAGACACTTTGCAGTGAAGAAGCGAGAAAGTTCGGAGAGATACCCGTTTACTTTCGAACACAGGGCATCAATTCCATTCCCAGTCGCCATGATCGAGCAATCGTCGGCATAAGAGACAATCGAGACTCCCTCTGGTGGTTGAGGGAGCTTTGAAATGTAATAGTTAAACAGTAGCGGGGAAAGGACACCACCCTGTGGAACCCCCTGTTTTATTTTCCTCTGTTTACTCGTTTTGTCTCTAAACATTACCGACGAATGTCGACCACTCAGATAATTTGCCGACCACCGTTTGAGCCTCTGTGGGAGAGAGGAGGCCTCTATATCTTCTAGTAGCGTGGAATGGCAGACGGTGTCAAACGCATTTGACAAGCCCAACGCTACTAGAATCGTTCTCTCACAGGGACGGTTTCGGTTAAGGCCACGAGTTATCTGAGTGTTTATGGCGTTAAGTGCTGGTGTTGTGCTGTGCACTTTACGGAAACAATGCTGATGCTTCGCTGGGGTCAAGTGGTTTGTGAAGTACGGGAGTAGCAAGGCCTCGAGTGTCTTCGCTACCGGGGAAAGGAGTGTTATCGGACGATAAGAATCTCCTTCGTTGGCAGGTTTCCCCGGTTTGAGCAGAGGGACCACTCTCCCCACCTTCCAGATGTATGGGATGATGAGAGTGGCCATAGACTAGTTGAGGACCTCCGTTAGGTACGCTACCCCCGCAGGACCCAAATTTTTCAGCATCAGCATGCATATTCCGTCGGGACCCATGGCTTTGGAGGCTTTCGCCTTCCCGATGGCCACCTGAACTTCACCGCAAGTGAAAGCAAGGGGGGCACAGGTTGTTGGCAGTTTGTGCAGCCTTCTGGTCACTCGACGCTTGGCTTTGTCCACCGGAGGATGCAGTATGAACTGCCGGCTAAAATAGCTCGCGCATCGCTCCGGGTCCGACGAAGCATGGTCGCCGAAGGAAATTTGGACTCTGTCGTCGTGCTTCGTCGGATTGGACAGCGACCTCACGGTTGACCAAAGCTTGCTCACACCAGAGGTGAAGTTACAGGTCTTCAGATGCTCCTCCCACTTCTTCCGCTTATGTACGTTTACTAGTTGCCGAATCTCCGCGTTGAGATCCCTGATACGGGGATCTCCGGGATCGGCCTGACGAAAGCTATCACGCTCATCGGCTAGAACAGCCGCTTCGGCAGGGAAGTTTGGACGTGGGTCCGTTATACATCCTGCCGGTATGAAGCGAGCTGCAGCAGCAGTGA
>NW_023473991.1:0-3604 GCF_013731165.1 Rhagoletis pomonella
GCTCTTGTTGCTAATCCATTTCATTATTGTGCAGGAAAGGTGGTAAAAAATAAACCTAATGAGCAGGGAACGGATTTTTAGGACCTAAAAACCTATAAAAAAGGCAAAATAAAATAACGAAATAGGCTGGAGAAGGCAAAATAAAATAGCGAAATAGGCAGGAAAAAAGGCACTAGAAGTAGCAAAAAAGGCAAAAGAAGGCACTAAAAAAGACAAAAACTTAAAAATAACACTGGTTTACAGGAAAAATGTTCAACGGACGCTACTACACATCCAATTCCTATATAGAATTGCTTGCTGATTCCGAAAATCGAGTTAATTTTTTATTCTATGGTTAAGTTTTCGAGATATTTTCCGGTGTACATGGCGTATGAATAACATTCTTTCCTGCTAATTTTTCATACAAAAAATCTTTGCGCATTTTCATATGACCACTTATTATTTCTTTATTTATCTATCGATTTTCTTCATTATCAACTTGATTTTTTTTGTAACAGAACAGGCTTTAACACAGCATTGAATATACTGAACGTGCCATAAAATCCGTTCCCTGCTAATGAGTAATAAAATTATAGTTAAAAAAACAATAACATGCTTTTATTACAATAAGAACTAAGAAGAAAAAAATTATTTATTGGTTTAAAGATTAAATAAGGATATGAAGTCCCCTAACTTGATGTTATTTAACCTTTTAAATTAGCTTAAAATAGGATTAAAGTAACCGTAGTCATAGTCGAAATAAAGTCCACTGAAAAGTTAGTTGCAGTTATGTTTTACAGGCATCCCATTGAAACATACAGCACCCCATTGGTAGAGGGCTTCGGGTGTACGAATTTGTTGTAACATCAGGAGTTGACGACTTGCTCTAGCTGCTAGTCTCTAAAAATTTCCAATCACGTCGTAAGCAGATTTCCCATGTGAACTTGCAACAAAGTGCAATTCTGTCATTTCCTTGAAGGGATTTTCATGATTTCAGACCTTATAGACAATGTTTTTATGTAAAAATACAAATTTTTAAAAATGTTATAATCAAAAAAATCAAAAAGAGAAATGTTTACCTAATTTTTTTTTTGTTTTTTATACGTTACACATTAATATAACAACTGTACAATTAAAAAAAAAAAATTTTCGTAAAATGTTCCAGTTTTTTAATTAGATTCTGAGTATGCAGATTTGTAGCCCATTGAATTCTAGTAGAATAAAGTGCAAGTTTCAAATGGCTAAAAACTATGATGGATTTTTTAGAATTTTTAAAAAAGCTCGAAATTGATTAGAAAGTTTGCTGATTTTTTTTAATATTGCACAAATTTGGAAACTTGGATTTACACGGGTTTTGTTAAAGAACGAACTATATTTTTATAAAAAAAAACCGAAATTAAATAACAACGAAAATAATACGTTAAAACTTGGCAAAAAGTGGTTCGGCTATAATTTTTTGAACTGTATGTATTTTTTAATATCTTTAATTAGACATGCACATTGTACATAAAGGAAGTATATAACGAAATTAAAAAATAAATGCCTTTTTGCCTTTTTTCAAAGCTCATTTTGCCTTTTTTCAAGTTTTCAGAACACCTACAACCCCACCAACCCCCCTCCCCCCTAAATACGGCCGAAGGCCTCCTACACAGTAAGAAGTTTAGCACAAAAATACTGTCGACAGCGTAGCCGGTGTTGGTCCGACCGGGTTTTTTTTTTAACACAGTATATCACGGACTGAAGTCATGATGTTGTATACCAGATGAAAGCTTATTTTATATACGATTGAATTAACAATTTTTATATATATTTAATAAGGCAATTTTTAAAAAAGTCATGCGTTTGATTAAAATATTTTGTAACTATTTTTTTAGTAAAATTGTATTATTGCTCAAAATTTATAAGATGTATATCGTATTAAAGCCATTCATATTTCCTATTGAATGACAAACAAAATTCTGAAATCAGTGCTTTTGTTTTCGACATATTTGGATTACAAAATATATATATATTAATTTGACCTTTGCCCCTTGGTAACTCCTGTAGTTTTCGTTTCCCACCAAAAAATATTATACCGTTATATTTGCTTCAAAAACCTCTATCGACGTCTATGTTCAAAATCGTAATCGTGCCGAGAGTTCTACTTAGTAAGGGTTATAATCCCTAAGCGCGGCCGAAGACCGCCTACGCAGAAAGAAGTGCGTTTTCATGTATGCACTATTTCAGTTTTTCTCATATGTATTATTTCGGTTTTGAGTCGAAACTGTGTATGTACATATGCACTACTTCTGTTTTCGTCATATGCATGTATGCATTACTTCGTTTTTCTTATATGCATTACTTCGGTTGAGTCGAAACTGTGCATGTATGCATTACTTCGTTTTTCTCGTATGCATTATTTCGGTTTTCAACCGAAAATGTGCATATGTGTATTATTTCGGTTTTTTTATATGCATTATTTCGGTTTTGAGCAGATCTGTGCATATATGCATTATTTCGTTTTTTTTCATATGCATTATTTCGTCTTTTTTCGTATGCATTATTTCGGGTTTTTCATATGCATTATTTCGTATGCACAGTTTCCATACACACAATTTCAGGGTGCAATACAACATCCGCCCTTTCCACATAAGAGTGCAATTTCATAGCTTAAAATCCCAATATTATTTTTATTTCAATAGTATTATTGAGCTTTGTACCACGATTTGTTTCTTATGAAAAATGGAAAAAAACAACAAAGCCTAAGTGGTAAAAGTTTTAGGGGCTATTTCGGAGATCACCACATCTCCTCATCAGACTTCAATTTTCTAGACTTTCAACAGGGATCGAACCCGCAACGTCGATGTTCAAAGTCAGGAGCGCTAACCTCTGAGCTGTGCACACCCCGTTTGCTCTTGTTGCTAATCCATTTCATTATTGTGCAGGAAAGGTGGTAAAAAATAAACCTAATGAGCAGGGAACGGATTTTTAGGACCTAAAAACCTATAAAAAAGGCAAAATAAAATAACGAAATAGGCTGGAGAAGGCAAAATAAAATAGCGAAATAGGCAGGAAAAAAGGCACTAGAAGTAGCAAAAAAGGCAAAAGAAGGCACTAAAAAAGACAAAAACTTAAAAATAACACTGGTTTACAGGAAAAATGTTCAACGGACGCTACTACACATCCAATTCCTATATAGAATTGCTTGCTGATTCCGAAAATCGAGTTAATTTTTTATTCTATGGTTAAGTTTTCGAGATATTTTCCGGTGTACATGGCGTATGAATAACATTCTTTCCTGCTAATTTTTCATACAAAAAATCTTTGCGCATTTTCATATGACCACTTATTATTTCTTTATTTATCTATCGATTTTCTTCATTATCAACTTGATTTTTTTTGTAACAGAACAGGCTTTAACACAGCATTGAATATACTGAACGTGCCATAAAATCCGTTCCCTGCTAATGAGTAATAAAATTATAGTTAAAAAAACAATAACATGCTTTTATTACAATAAGAACTAAGAAGAAAAAAATTATTTATTGGTTTAAAGATTAAATAAGGATATGAAGTCCCCTAACTTGATGTTATTTAACCTTTTAAATTAGCTTAAAATAGGATTAAAGTAACCGTAGTCATAGTC
>NW_023473992.1:0-3604 GCF_013731165.1 Rhagoletis pomonella
AAAAAAAGTACGTTTGTATGGGAATTTGTCGTATATGACGCATTTTCAGCACATTCAACAAAAGGCATACCCAATCATTAATATTATGTAACCTACGACAAAATGCGCACGAAATATCTCAAAAACTAAGGGAGATATAAAAAAATGGATTGCAGAAATCAAAAGAGCATGTCCAACTTAGTAAATCTGCATCAAAATCCCACAATCGTGATTTTGCACATTCGTCATCAGTTTTCTGAGGCGACGATATGTATGTACATTAGAGCGTCTCGTCTTACAGGCAAAAAAAGAAAAGTTCGCCGTACACCCCCTCATATGATGTGTTTTTCAGAAGCATTTACAAAAAAATATTTTTTTTTTTTGGACAACCCTAGTAGTCGCCCAATTACACTTTTCTTCATATCTTCGGCATTTATAGTTGGATTTTAAAGTGTGATACACCAATGTTTTTACCTCGAGGAGGGGTTTTTCCTACGGAAGCTCATTGACCTCATGTGCTCCATTGTGGTACTTACCCACCAGATCTCAGTTGCTACTACCCTAACGTACCGCCCGAATGACAGTAAATTAAAGACCGTCAAAAATCATTAATCTCTTGGGAAAGAAGTATTTCGATTAGTTCAGTAGAACCCGAAATAAAACACATTTTATTTTTAGTTGAAAACCATAGCCATATCGTTACTAATTTGCTTGTTTACCTATTTTTCGGGTACTGTTTAGTAAGTGGGCCAATTATTTCGGGGTATTGCGTCAAAACGGGTGACCCGATCAAAAAAAAAAATTTCCACACAATTGTAGTCAAGGGTCTACACATTTTTTTAATAACTACTTTTGTAATATTTGGCCACTAATTTATTTAGAAATTCCTTTTGAAATATGCCCTTTTTTGTAAAATTCGGAAATTAGCGTACATTTATCACTCCTATTCTCCTTAAAGCAGCCACTTCACCAATACATTTTTATATTCCCCTTCACTTTACACTTTATTCGATTAGTTATGACTTTCTCTATTACTTAAACTTTAACCAAATAATCATAATTTATTAAATAAAAACACCTTTAAAATCATGCGTCTGCCTTTGGTTGCATATGCAAATTAAATGGCGGCGTTCAGCTGTCAAACTCCAAAATATACAAGAAGGATGAGACGCAAAAGAAAATAAGATATAACCCAGTAAGCATTAAAAATATAAACCTTTTCATGGAAAATATGTGTTCTCCGCAAAAGGTATTCAGCCCCTCTTCTTTGGCAACACAGAAAGTAGAATTCTACTTACTGAGGGTTATAACCCCTAAGTGCGCCCGAAGGCCGCTTACGCAGAAAGGTGTTCTTTGCAAAAGGTGTTCAGCCCCCCATTCTTTGGCAACATAGAAAGGAGAATTCTACTTAGTGAGGGTTATAATCTCTAAGTGCGGCCGAAGGCCGCCTACTCAGAAAGATGTTCTCTGCAAAAGGGGTTTAGCCCCCTCCCCCCTCTTTGGCAACACAGAAAGGAGGGTTATAGTGAGGGTTATAATACCTAAGTGCGACCGAAGGCCGCCCACGCAGAAAGAAGTTCTGCGCTAAAATACTATCATATTACTATTACTATAACATTTACACCTGTCGCGTTTTTTTAATATAATAATATTTTTAGTGAACATTTTTTTAATAACTTGCGGCTGTTCCAGGTTAGCACAATGAAAAAACATTAATTTTTTTTTGCTAAACTTATCTTTTTCACAGCTCGTCCATGTCATTCGCAAAACACCGAGCGTTTTGTTCATATAGTTCATGAATCTGCAATGGCGGTTACCGATGAACAACTCATGGGCCACATTTTAGCTAAACTCGAGAGCCGACAGAAATACAACCAGCTTGAATCCCGCCGAAATTTCATGGATTAAAATTTCCGTTACAAAACAATCAAGTCACGAACTGTTGTGTGCGAGCGGAGAAAAGTAATAAAAGTTAGTTTTTCCGTATGGTTTTCCAACTAAAAATAAAATGTGTTCTATTTCGGGTTCTACTGAACTAATCGAAATACTTCTTTCGCAAAAGATTAATGATTTTTGACGGTCTTTAATTTACTGTCATTAGGGCGGTACGTTAGGTTGGTAGCAAATGAGATCTGGTGGGTAAGTACCACAATGGAGCACATGAGGTCAATGAGCTTCCGTAGGAAAAACGCCCTTCTCGAGACAAAAACATTGGTGTATCGCATTTTAGAATCCGACTACAATCCGAAGATATAAAGAAAAATGTAATTAGGCGACTACTAGGGTTGTCCAAAAAAATAAAAATAAAATTTTTTTAAATGCTTTTCAAAAATACTTCATATGAGGGGGCTACGGCTGAACTTTTTTTTCGATACGGTCTAATGTACATACATACGAGCACCAATTAATTTCATTTAAAGAAATGGCGTGTCGATTCCGCTGTAGCGTACGTAGTGCATAGGGCGACATGTAGACTTTTTATAGGAACTTTGCAAAGCAAAGGTTTTATAGCTAAAATGGTGTCCGGACACACAACATTGCATGTTGATAAAAGCGTTGTAAAAAAGATTGGCGCTTCTCCTCCGACTTGTGGCGTGCGCCTTGATGTTGTCACACAAAGCGGAGGGACCTACAGTTTTGCGCCGACTCCGAACGGATTGTATTTTTATGAGAAGCTGTTTTTCATGGTAGAAATACACTCGGAGGTTTGCCATTTGCCTGCCGAGGAGCGACCGCTGTTAAGAAAAAAACATTTTTTCTAAATTTTTTTTGCGATGTTGCTTTGACCACGGCTTGAACCCAGGCCGTGCGCAGTAGAAGCGAGCACTGCTTACCACTTCACCATAGCGGCCACCAAGGTGCAGATCCAAATTCTTGTAATACTGAGTCAACATTAACATCCATATTGCGATGAATATTGAGAGAAGCTTGCACATTGAGACGATCTTCTTTCATAATTGATCTCAAATAAGTTTTTAGGCGGCGTTGAAAACGTTCTTTCATTCGCGGCAGACGTATAAGGTAACAGCTATGACTATAAGTACTTGATGAACATTTGGAAAAGCATCAGAGTTACAAATATCCAAAGCTTCAAATGAATTTTGAATATTTATACTACCGATGCGTTTTATCCAAAGTTAAGTTTCACTTGTATGGACATTTCTGGCACCGAATCTTATAAAATGGATATAGTCGAGTCTGGATATAACGAACTAATTGATGCAAGAGGTGTTCGTTATATGCAAGTTTTCCGCTATATCGAGACTGACATTTAGTGAAAAAAGTGCACTTAAACCAGTGAAACGTTTACTGAACTTAACAATTGTACTTGTACAACAATTGTATAAAGCAAAAAGAAAAACTTTAAAAGTAATCAGTGTTATTACTTTGTTTTTTGCTTTGAGTTGGCAATGGAAGCCATTTGTTTCTTTATGCCACAAAGCGTGGATTTCGCATACCATATTTCGATTAAGTCGTAACTCCTATTCCTCTTCTAAATTTTTCAATTCACTTTCTTCCTTTAGCGGTAATATTTTTCAAATGTTTTTACTCATTTTTGCGATAACGTGTTGCACTTTAAGTTAATTATATCAAACAATTTCATATTTCTTTTGACATGTGACTC
>NW_023473993.1:0-3604 GCF_013731165.1 Rhagoletis pomonella
TTTTTTTGCGCCAATCAGAAACAACGGATACTGTCAAAATATAATTATAATATATAATATATCTCGACTAATATATATTTAGAAAGCCGTTTGTTAGTTTTCGCAAGGCTCGAGAGCGGCTGAACCAATTTTTTTGAAACTGCCACCTGCCGCACGTGTCCCAAGGATGGTTTTAGGCTGAAAAAAATCTATATGTAAAGGGGGCGTGGCACTTCCCATACAAACCGAATTTCTCATGCTACATATCTCTGAAAGTGTGCATGGTAGAGTTTTGGAAATTGGTATGGAGATATACGAAATCAATCGCATAAACTTGGAGAAAAATTTTAGCTATTGTAAATAGGGGTGTGACATCTCCCATACAAACCGAATTTTTCATACTGCTTATCTCTGGAAATTTTTTGGTAGAGTTCTAGAGTTTTGTATGGAGATGTACGAAATAAATCGCATACTCTTGGAGAAAAATTGGAACTATTGGAAAAGGGGGCGTGGCATCTTCCATACAAACCGAATTTTTCATACTGCCTATTTTGGAAGTGTTCATGGTAGAGTTCTGGAACTTGGTATGGAGATATACGAAATCAATCGCATACTCATGAAGAAAGAGGGAATCTCTTGGAAAGGGGGGCGTGGCACCTCCCATATAAATCGAATTTTTATACTGCATATCTCTGAAAGTATTCATGGTACAATACTGGAACTTCGTATGGAGATATGTATATAGTTGAAATCAAGCCTATACTCATGGAGAAAATTTGGGCTATTTGAAAAGGGGTGTGAGGCCTACAAACGTACCGACCTTCACTTTGAATGAATTTTTTTATTCTTCTGTAGGTGTGTTTGTGAGTGATCTCCTCCTAAATGGTTGCACGGATTTTAACGAAACTTTTTGTGTATTTGAGTGGGTCTCTGGATGGTTTAGTTTCACAATTTAATCCGACAGTTGGCGCTGTAGTTGAGTTATTACTTGAAATCTTATTTATGACCCGATTTGGCTAATGTTTTAACCCTAGAACACACACCCAGAAAATACCACGTAAACACACACCCGGGATACGTTTGTACCCGGGACCTTATTTTGCGGTTTTTTTAATGCTTATTCAACCGATTTCTATGATTTTTTTTTTGAAATGTATATTTTAATATATAACAAGTATTTTGTCTTTTGTTTCATTCGAATATTCCTACTGGTTCCAGCGATATGGGCAAATAAAGTCAGGACATGCAACAGTGGATTTTTGTTTTTGTTGTTGTCCTGATAAATGCAAAACAATATAATATAATTTATAATAATATACTTGTAGAGTAACAACGAATACACATTTTGGTTTTTATTTCATTGAAATATTCTACCTGGTTCAAAAGATATGTGCAAAAAGGTCGCGCAAGGTATGGGTACGTAGGTAGCAAATACACTGGTATAACTGGTTTTTGTATTTTATATGCAGTTGCAAGGGTTGTTTTCACACGAGGTGTTGTTATAAATGCTGCCTGTTGATATTTTCATTATTGTTTTGGTGCTCAAAAGTGTAAGAAGTGAAAATATAAGTGAAAATAAATATAAATGAAACTATAAATAACTGGATACGAAATGACTTCAAGAACAAACGAATATTTATCAAGTGCAGCATATAGAAGGTAAAAAATGTAAAATAAGCAACAATGTAAACATATACTATTTTTTTTTATTATGCAGGCTAACTGAGGAACAGCGAGAATCATATATACAATCTTTATTTGATGAAATTTGTGACGATGACGCTCCCTATGACTTTGACTCAGAAGATGAAGAAGAAATTCAAATCAATGACATTGAAATTGCTGATGACGATGCTGAAGTTTCGCAAAGTGCCGCAGAAGTATTACCTGATTATGCGGACTATGAGGATGATGAAGAAGACGATGAACAAGAAGAAGTAGAAGAAAATAATGAATTACCTGCTAGTGCCGAAAAATTTGTTGCACGTGATGGTACTGAGTGGATGAAAGAACCAAATGTAAGTCGTCAGGTACTCAGACAAAATATTATAAGAGAACGTTCTGGACCAGCTAGATGCACTGAAATGTTGTCAATAGAGCAAACATTCAAATGTTTCATGAACGTTGAAATGGCTGATATAATTATGCGCCACACAAATAAGTTAGCAAAAGAAACTTATAATGCTTACAACAATGCGCATCCAAACACAACTCCTAAGTCATGGACGCCTGTGTCAATAACAGAGCTGTATGCATTTTTTGGCATACTTATTATGACTGGTGCGAACCATAGCAATGGAGAACATGTTCGAGATTTATGGAGCGTCAAAAACTATCCTTTATATCGCGCCACAATGGGAGTCAACCGTTTCTGTTCGATATTGCGGTTCCTAAGATTTGACGATAAAAACACTCGTGCAACACGCTTACTAACTGATAAAGCAGCACCGATCAGTGAGTTGTGGACGATAATGAACAATAATCTTGCTGCACATTACAAGCCCAGCTCATCCTTGACGATTGATGAACAATTATTTCCTTACCGTGGACGCACACGGTTTACGCAGTACATACCGTCAAAACCTGCTAAATATGGTATCAAGGTTTGGTGGATTTGCGATGCCACAAATGCATATCCACTGCATGGACAAATATATACTGGCCAAGTAGAAACTGGTAGGGAAACGAACCAAGGCGAACGAGTGGTGAAGGATTTGTCTGCCAAATACCAAGGAGGAAGTGGCCGAAACCTTACAATGGACAATTTGTTTACGACCTTGCCAGTTGCAGAACTGCTTCTCACCTGGAAACTCACGATCGTTGGAACTTTGCGCAAAAACAAATCATATATTCCTCAAGAAATGAAGCAGAACAAAAACAGGACAATTGGTTCAACGACATTTGGCTTCAAAAATAATGTGACAATGTGCTCTTATGTTCCCAAAAAAATAAAGCAGTAATTTTGCTTTCGACCATGCATAATGATGCTGAAATAGCTGACAGTGGGAAACCTGAAATAATTGAATATTATAATCGTACCAAAGGTGGTGTTGATCGAATGGACCAAATGTTTGCGGAATATCCAACACAAAGACAAACAAAACGATGGCCACTAGCGATGTTCTTCAACATGTTGGACATTACAGCTCTTGCAGCCTACATTGTCTACGATTTGAATAACCCTATGTTGCCTTGGAGAACAAACAACAAGCGTAAGCAGATCCTGCGCAGCTTGGCTGAAGCATTGTGTATGCCCATTATTGAAGCCAGAGCCATAAATCGTCAAGTGACGCGAAATTTTTCGACTAAAATTGCTATTGAAGCATATTTCAACCGTCCGGTGGAATCAATGGTGTCAACAGCAGCATCAACATCTGCCGCAGCGCGCACGCCAAAACCTGTGTCCGGATCTTGCTATTTATGTTACGCACAAGAGGAAAAACGCCGTAGAAAAACCAGAAAGCTGTGCGACAAATGTAAGAAGCCAACGTGTCTTGAACATTCAGTCACATCAACAAATTGCTCTATTTGCCATGATTTTCCTTAGATATAAGATGCATTTTTATAATTTTTATAACAAAAGTCAATAATATAATGTGTGAAATGAATATTTTTAATTTTTCAA
>NW_023473994.1:0-3603 GCF_013731165.1 Rhagoletis pomonella
TTATGCAGAACGAAAAATGACACTGAAGATGGCACAACGCCGAAACCGGTTTGTCTCCAAACCAAATTTGACAAGGGATGACGGAAATTCGTTCCATAATACATCATACACCCACCCTGTCGGAAACAACAACAACCAAAAAGGAAATATTTATGCCAGTCAGGCTTATTATTCCAAAACCAACTTACTATTGACTGTATACCAACGACGTTCACTGAAGATCAACAACACAAACGCCAATATTTGGTTTAATAAACAGTGTATTGCTATGAATATTATACCAAAGTACGCACAAATGAAACCGAAGTCAAAAACAGCAGCGAATCAGAAAATTGTTAGGAGAGCCGAGGACAACTACATCCAATGTGAATTAAAAAACTTGCAAGCCAAAAAGCAACATACAAATGCGGAGCTATTGGCCATCCACCTACAGTTAGCGGAGCATCTGCCAATCCAAACTTTGATGGAAATAATAGAGAAAATAAAAGCCAATAATAAAAAACTCATGAAGAAGAAGTATGAAAGGTTGAACAAGAAACTCGTTAACTTGAGGGCGAAGCAAAGCAACCACAAAATCATGAAAGATGCAGAACAGAAATTCCACTCCCGATTTGTAAACTTGACGGAGGTTTACATCAATGAGCAAGAAGCAGAACTATTAAAAAAAAGGCCTCAAACACAACATTGAAAGTTACAACCAAAAGAGGGAACTTGAACAAACTATTGTGGATACTGAAGTTATTATATCACGGCTTCCAACTGAAGAACAGGAGCACGCCAGACACATATGTCGGCACATAATTGAAAAAGACATAAATGCCAAGAAAACTAGGAAGCAGAAGAACGAAAACCAAACCATAAAAGGGCTCAAAGAAAAGCTAAGGGCAAACAATGTTATAACCACAAAAGCAGACAAAGGCAATACCACCGTATTAATTGATAAAAAAGATTACATAGAGAAAACTGAAAGTCTAATAACTGAAATAGGGTGCAATAAATTGGGAAAAGATCCCACTGAAGAATACCAAGCAGCAATAAAGAATACCATAAAGAAAAGCACAACCATAATAAAGGATAATCTACCATATAGACTAACACTTATGAACCCGAGTGTCCCTCCGTTGATTGCCTTGCCAAAGACACACAAACCAGGCACCCCGATGAGACCTATCATTAATTACAGATCTGCTCCCGGATACAGACTCTCCAAGCACCTAAAGACGCTGCTGAAGGATAGTCTGGATCTACGCAATAAATATACTATTACAAATACAACGGAACTAATCGAGAAGATGAAATCGTTGAAGATCAACGAAAACACTAAATTCGTATCATTCGACATCAAGGACATTTACCCATCGATACCAACAATAGAAACCATAAAGACCGTACAAGAAATACTGATGGGAAAAATGAAAAGAGAAGCTGTCACGGAAATAATAAACGCGTTGAAGGTCACATTAAAACAAAACTACTTCCGGTTCAACAATAAGATATATAAACAGATTAACGGGTTAGGAATGGGCAATCCGACGTCAGCAATACTCATGGAAGTATTCATGCAAGCACTGGAGGAGAAATACATGAAAAACCTATCGACCAACCTAGGAGTAAAATTCTACGTGAGATATGTCGATGATGTAATATGTCTAATAGAGGGAAACAAAGAGAAACAGATACTAGACTATCTCAATAAACAACACCAGAATATAAAATTCACCATGGAAACGGAAGAGGAAAGAAAGATTAACTATCTGGAAATATACAGAAAACCAACAGCCACAGACACAATTATACACAATAGCTCAAACCACCCACAGCAACACAAAAATGTAGCATTTAAACAACTAATAACGAGGCTTGAAAGGACCCCTCTAACAGAACAATGCTACAAGAAGGAACTGGATACAATATATGCCATTGCGGGAAATAACGGATATAGGAGAGGCCTGGTGGAGAAGTTAAGAAAGGACACAAAATCGAAAAAGACTAGCAAAGAGGAAAACAATAAAAAAACTTGGGCAGCTCTAACTTACACAGGAAAGACATCTTACAAACTTGCCAAATTCTTTCATAAGTACGACATTCAGAAATCATTTAAAACAAGGAACACAGTGGGAAATATATTGAAAGAGAAAATAAGCGAGGAAGACCCGCTAGATAAACAGGGTGTTTACAAGTTAACCTGTGAGTGCCGACACAGTTACATAGGACAAACAGGGCGAAATATAAGAACAAGGTATCGAGAACACATAAGGGATTATAATAAGAAAAAACGAAAACCAGAGGCTGCAATAGAATCGAACTTCGCGAATCACATGATCAAAAATAAATGCACACCAATGAAGATTGGACAAACAACAGAACTTCTCCGTGTACAACATAAAGGACAAAGATTGAATATATTAGAAAATATGGAAATATATAAACAGAAGACCTTCAAAGGACAAATAATAAATGAGCAAATAAATACTGCATCGGACGTACTGTTTGAACCTCTAAAACTACTGTACAAGAAGAAGAATGACAACAAGAAAATATTAAGGACAGATATGGAAGGGAATACACCGACTGCAAAAACAAAGAGGGTAAAAATCACGGACTTCTACCTGCCGTCAAAAACGAGCCAAAACAATTCATCTACCTATTGAGTACCGCAAACACTGCAAAACTAAAAAGACGTACCTAACAAAAGAAAGAGGTAGTTAACAAGGAGTATAAATACGAGCAACCAACAAAAATTATGCAGAACGAAAAATGACACTGAAGATGGCACAACGCCGAAACCAAATTTGACAAGGGATGACGGAAATTCGTTCAATAATACATCATACACCCACCCTGTCGGAAACAACAACAACCAAAAAGGAAATATAAATAAACAAGTATATAAAACAAAAACTTTAACAAATTCATAGTGGCTAAATGAGTTCGGCCGTTGCCCCTTTTTCGACCGTGAATGGCTCCGTGACAGCAGCAACATTGCCTAATCGCCTACTAGAGTTGTCAAACTATCGATGGCACTATCGATAGTATCGATAGTTTCACTTTTTTTAGACTATCAATACTCATTGATAGTTTTTTCTTATACTATCAAAAATATCGATAGTTCAGTAAGACTATCGAACTATTGTTGGTAATACCTGAATTTTTTAATTTGAATTATGAAGTGATGCCGACGTCATATTCAAATGTGCACGCATTTAGCCCAAAATACATACATATGTTAATCGTAAATCCTGTTTTGTTTGTATAACTTGTGTTTGTTTTTGAATTTCTAAAAAGAGAAGTATTTTGGCTTAGCAGTTACTTAATTTTGAATGATTATAACTTTTATAAGATAATATTTATTTCACTATGACCTGTAAGACAAAGCAACCTAACTGATTTACCGCTATCGATAGTGGTATCGATAGTTTTGTTTTTTTTCGAGACTATCGTGAATATCGATAGTTTTTCTGAAAACTATCAAAACTATCGATTCCCACCAAAAGGTTCTACGGGTTTATTTTAAAAAAAGGTCCAAGCTAGTGGTGAGTGTGCTCCCCAAAGTGTGTGCCCGTGGTGTACGACTGGACGGCACCTATAGAGAAACAAAAAAAA
>NW_023473995.1:0-3603 GCF_013731165.1 Rhagoletis pomonella
GTCGACTTTATTTCTCACGCATGCGCATACGGATGTATGTATGTACTTACAAATGCGCTACATATGTATGTATGTAAAAATGGACATACTCCAAAATCATATATGAATTTATAACGTTCCCCTCTATGTACTTATGTGTACATACATACCTAAACAACCACGCAAATCATTTATTGATAACGTTCTTACACATGCACATACTATAACATACATATAACAACTTCCTTCTTATTTGAGGTTGACAAACTTTAACTTCAGAGTCGTCTTTATGTCGTCTACGAATATGCCCCAATAGTTTTGCAGTCAAATGAAAATGCATTTCCCACGCATATATACATATGTAATGCATACTCCATTAATTGATAACATAAATACATACATGCATATATAGATAAGTATGTACATACATACATACATATGTGCATATTTCTGCCAAATACTACGCACCTGCATAGGTGCATATGTACAACTCAGCATACATACATAATCACGCACATATTCAAATACAACAAGAACTATTTCATTCATAACCCATGCGCGTATTTCTCAAGGCCAAATAAATTCATTCATAACTACCGCAGCACATCTCCCCGCAATTTCATCACCAACAAGCGCAACTTTTTCAGTCCGACACAAAAATGCTAAAATCTAAAATTTAAGAAATCTCGGCCAGCAAAGTGAAAAGTGGCAACTATTTCTCTATATCCAGTAAAATTAGTTATCTCGAATTTTGGTATTTTTTGGTAATTTTTGGCAAAACAATCTATTTCTCTGTTCCACAACAATATTTCAGTCATTAACTAGTATTTTAGAGTGCAATTTTAATTAACATTAAATAAAGTGAACGTTTTTTGCAAGAAAATACATATTTTTTTTTTTAATAAAATCAAAACTCCAAACGTATGTGGTTTTATCGGAAGTTCACAAATGTAACGTGGCAACTTTGCTCGTTTGCACATTTTTCGGTCCGAAATTGTAAAATTTTTGTCCATGACGCGCCGCGATTTTTGTACAGGTGGGTCAATGTGCCTTGAACACCATTTGTATAATTGCAAAAAAATTATTCTATTTATTTTTGAATTTTTTTTTTGTATGAAAAATAAACAGCAACACCCCAACAAAAAAATCTAAAAAATCAACGGTAATTTTTAACAACTTGAAACTTGCACTTTCTTATAATATAATTGAATGGACTACAATACTGCATACCCGAAAATATATTAAATATTCAAATAAAAAATTTGGATGACCATTTCTTGAAGGTTGATTCATTTTTTTGCAATTTGTGCAAGCTTTTAAACTTTTATTATTATGGTTTCTGTTCCAGATTGAATTATATTTTAAATGAAAATCATTAAAAATAAATAAACATAATTTGTTGATGGCAGCTGAATGTATGTATGTATGTACTTACATATGTAAATATGTACCCATACACATACTCCAAAATCATTTATTGATAACGTTCATGCACCTGCACATAATATTACATATATGTAAGTACATACTAACTTTCTTCTTATTTGGGGCTGACAAACTTTAACTTAAGAGTCGACTGTTTTTCGTCTACTAATATGCCCCAATAGTTTTGGAGTCAAATGAAAATGCATTTCCCACGCATACATATATGTATCTATATGTACTACATGCTCCATTAATTGACAACGATTTTGCATGCATATATAAGTACATCCATACATTCGTGCATATTGCTGCCTAAGTACCACGCACATATATACAAATGTACATATGTACAACTCACGGCAGCATGCATACACACATACATAATTACGCGCATATTCAAATACAACAATAACTATTTCATTCATAAACGCATGCGCATATTTCTCAAGGCCAAGTAAATTCATTCATAAAAACAACCGCAGCACATCTCCCCGCAAATTCATCACCAACAAGCGCAACTTTGTCAATCCGACACAAAAATTCTATAATCTTAAAATGAAAAAATCTCGGCCAGCCAAGTGGAAAGTGGCAATTATTTCTCTATAACCAGTAAAATAAGTTATCTCGAATCTTGGCAATTTTTGGTAATTTTTGACAAAACACGCTATTTCTCTGTTCCATACCAATATTTCAATCATTAAGTAGTATTTTAAAGTGTCATTTTAATAAACATTAAATAAAAGTGTACGTTTTCTGCAGGAAAATACATTAATTTTTTTTAATAAAATCAAAACTTCTAAAATCACAAACATATGTGGTTTTATCGGAAGTTCACAGATGTAACGTGGCAACTTAGCTCGTTTTCACATTTTTCGGTCCGAAATTGTAAAATTTTTGTCCATGACGCGCCACGATTTTTGTACAGGTGGGTCAATGTGCCTTGAACACCATTTACATATATACAGAAAAATTATTTTATTTATTTTTTAATATTAAAAATGTCTATACTTCAAAGCGTTTATAAAAGTATATTTACATATATGCACGGACGATTTTTAATATTTTTCATCCGTAAGCAAATCTTCAGTACCATAAAAGATTCAAACACATCAAAGTACAAGCAATGCAATGTCCAAGCTAGTGCTAATCCACTGTAGATGTGTATATGAATGTATGCATGTATGCGTGTAAAAAATGTCAATTCCAGTTGGTTTTTAACCCATTTTAGCGGACATAGTTTTTTCGGTTTCAGCTGGTTCCAACTGTTAATGAAGCACAATTTTTATGGTTAATCTTGATGAAAGTTACATGTATCGTCGAGAACATGGTTACATGCAGAATTTTAAATTAATTAATATTCTTCTCCATATAAAATGTACGAGTATGGCTTTATTAAATGTAAACTTATGCGAAAACCTAAATATTTCGTCAACCAAGGGTTAATTTTGATGGCGTCGTGGCAATTCGCAGAAATTTAATAATTTGTGAGGTGCTGGTCGACGGCGAGGGGAAGACGAAAGCAGAACAATCGTACATATTTACATTTATAAATGCGCACATATTTATGCGTTTGTCTTCTTGGACGAATGAAAAATTTCATATATGTAGTGACTTAGAGATTGCCGTTTCAGTAATGTGCCGTGGCGTGTACGCTAGAGGCGATGCAACTTTTTGGCGTCTCGCCGTTTGTCTTGGTTCAAATCCCGGACAGACCAAGTAATAAATTTTTTATTTTTTTTTTTTTTAATTGTCATATCCATATTTGATTTTAAATTTTACTATTAGCTTTGTTTAAAATAATATAAATGGATATGTAGGTACAAACGCATGCATAATTTCACATAATCGCTCAAATTTGCCAAAAGTTACTGAAAGCTTTATTGTAAATATTTTCACTAAAAAATTAGTTATTGGAATTAAAATTTTATGCGAATCCAATTTTTATTCCCATTTTTAGAAAGCGCAAGTATGTACATATATGATCGTGTCGCAAAAATTATTTCATAAGTAGTTAATTTTAAACACAAATATGTACAGTATATTTTGCTTAGCTGTCCATCATTCTTTGCACGAAAAACTTGTGCGCTTAACCGAAAAAAGCACTTAAGCGAATTTTCTTTACTACTTCAATGAGGAAGGTGTTGGATTTTTTGAAAACACTATACGAATATTTACTTGCTAATATTGTAAAGCAAAAAT
>NW_023473996.1:0-3603 GCF_013731165.1 Rhagoletis pomonella
AGATAGGACTAATCAAACCATTATAGAAAAGTTGAGGTCATGGGCGTCATTCCACCAAAGTGTGCGCGCTTTCTTGCCGTACCTCAGCGGACAAGCCTTCGAAAGGGCCTTTCCGAAGGCCTTATTCAAGCTGTTCGCTCTGGCGTCCAGCTCGCCCCTTGTAGGAATGCCTTCAACTGGTAGTTTCTTCAATTCTTTTCCAATACCCTTTTGAAATAAGTCCCAATCTGTTTTACGAGGGTTTCTAAAGGGAGTAGGCATATCCGCCGCAATATTTAGCTCAAAGAGTATTCGACGGTGATCCGAGAGGGTCTCTTCGTCGGATACTCTCCATTTATTGACCTTTAGGCTCCCCTCGGTCAGCAGAGTTAGGTCTAGGACCTCTTCATAACCGTAAAAATCAGGGGTACTAGGGAATATGAAGGTGGGAGTACTACCTCTATTACAAATCCTAAACGTAGAATCAATAATAAACTGAAATAGCGACTCACCTCTTTCCTTGGTTTCCGAGCTGCCCCATAATGTATGTCGTGAATTGGCATCGCAGCCGAGTAACACTGGACTAGTTCCTGCTAGCCTTTGTAAAGTGACGGCTTCCTGTGGCGGACTCAGCCTGTCGTGCTCCATGTATACGGATGATATAAGACAGCTTTGGTTATTCATCAACTCCAAGTTGACGACTGTAGTATCCGGTGAGCTGAAGTTGGAACATAAGAAAGCTTTAATATGTTTTTTATCCAATACACACGCGCGGGGTTCACCTGATATACTAGTGTAGAAGAGGTTATAGCGGGCGCCGGTGAGTCCCTTAACCTCTAGGTCCCTTACCCGAGGTTCCTGTATCAACGAGATGTCGATGTCTTCCTCCCTTAGTGAATAACTCAGTGAGAGGGGAGACCAGTATGTTTGCATGTATGTATATAAAAAAATATTTATTGGACCAAAAAGTAGTGGGTAGGCACTGTGGCCAATGGTAATCAACAATTACCACCTGTGCATGGCTGTAAGCCATGCAGAGTCCGCAGAAGACTCCGGAAGCAGGGTCCGGAGGATGCATCAGACTAGGCCGAGCATACTTTGAAGTGCCATCTTATTGAAACTTAAGAAAGTTCAATTACTTGGCAGTTGAGAAGTGCATGTGCAAAAATTTCCTAAATTGCATAAAGGAAATTTTTGCACATGCAGCAGTACATAGCATGTATTTAGGCGCCTGGTGTTAGCAGACGCGCCTAAACACTTAGGAAGACCAGGAGCTTGTCCGAGGCAGCCTTAGAGTGCCTAAGATTTGCCTGGACCACCTTCATCGACGTTCTCGGCATTGTTAACTGGCCCTGTGCCTGCCAGCACCTGGTTGGCACCTTCAGCGACCTCTTCGTTCGCGGTAACCTTGAGGTTCATATCGCCCAACATCTGGTTGGCATCCTCGATATCAGCCGCTGGAATCGGCTCATTGGAGCGGAATATTTTTAGTTTCGCTGTTCTCACCCCAAAGAGCAGCTTGTTGTCCATTTTTTTCAATGGCTCAATACTTTCTTCGTTGAGCCTCAGAAGGTACGAAGAACTCTGCGCGCCCTCTAGAGGCTTTTCTGCACGAATGACTACTCAGTCACTCATGGGTATTTCTGGATTTTGCCGTTGCAGGAAGCGCATCAACTTGTCGCTGTCCATAGCCATCTTCGGCAGCCAAATGCGGGCCCTGGGTCTCCTAGGTACCTCCTCGGCAGGGATTAGTTTCAGCTTCAAACCCTCCCAGTCGTTGCCGAGCTCGGCTACGCACTTGCCGAGGAATTCCCTAGAGAACTCATCTCTACATTTGAAAATCCGGCAACTCCTCAGGGACTCACTGGAGTCAAGTCCTGGAATAGGGTTGTCCGGATTTTCAAACAGGTAGTCGCCCACCCGTTCAGAGAGTTTTGAATCGATCTCGACCCACCTCTCCTGAACGGGCTTACCGCTGCCTGTGGCTTCGTCGACAAGCGTGACCTGAAGGTGATCCCTGGCCACCTCACAGTACTATCGTTTCGCCAACGTTTCTTCTTGCTGGAGCCTGCTTTTTGTGTCCGCCCTTTTTTCAGCCGGTTCTGTTGTAGACTCCTCCTACTACTACTTCTACTTCGTTTACCTGCCACAGGCTTCCTGGTTGGTTTTGAAGTAAGGTACCTCCTGTACTCCTCCACCACCTCATTGCACCTGCGACTGTGTTCTTCATCCTTGGGGTGTACAGTACCGGCCGCTGCATTCTTGGCAATCTTGTCAAGAATGAATACAGCCCTGTTGTACCTCGACTTGGGCGCCACCCCCGAGGACTTGGTTTTCCTCCTTTCTTGCTTTGGAGAGCTCCCTGGAGCACTCATCGGTGCCTTTGAGGAAGATGGTATATTGTCGGGATCGCTAGGCTTAGCGCTCACCGGTAGTGTTATCGAAGAACGTGCAGAGTCCTGACTGGAAGCTAGGAGCACGTCCTCCTCTGAATTCAGGATGTCTTCCGAGATATCTCTCGTCTCGTCGAATTTTGTGTTTGTGTTTTGTTTTTTGTTTTTATTATTATTTTTGTTCATTGTTTTTTGTTCCCACGAGTATGCTCGGAACGGGTGGTCCACCCCGGAAGAGCCGGAATACCGTGGTAAGGCACTTATACAACCGACCTTGCCCGGGCATCGGAGGGGACCGTTAGCGGCCAGTTCTTTAAGCACTACTGGCCATTCATCCATCGGCACGGGTACCTCAACACCACTGGCTTAAAGTGCTTTCCAGAGGAGGGAAAGGGGGAGAGTGGTCGGCACTCAATAGGTGGGATGATAGCTAAGGGGGGGGGAGGGCGGTTAAAGGAATCTGTTGGGTTGGGGAACGTCGGTGCGGGCGTCTGCGCATGGGAGCTGCAGCCCACGGCCGCCACCCGAACTACGGGCGAGCAGCCGCAGACTCCAGTCCTATACCCAGTACCTCTCTTGGTTCATGGTGCTGTGCCCGGCACACCAGTATGACTGACATAGCATCACTTAAGCCCCATCCCCAGCGGCAAGGATCGTTTCTTATATTACTGGATACTATAGAAAATTCATAAGAGATTATTCAAGAGTAGCCTTTCCCATGATAAAATATTTGAAAAAGGATGAAAAATTGAATATTGATTACCCTTGCTATATCAATAGTTTTGAAAAATTAAAAATAATTTTAACAGAATCGCCGGTGCTTAAGTATCCGAATTTTAACAAACCTTTTCAGCTTATAACTGATGCTAGTAATAACGCTTTAGGAGCTGGTTTGCAATGACCATGAAAAGAATTATGCGGCTATAGAGAAAGAACTTTTGGCAACTGTTTGGGCAACTAGTTATTTTAGACCCTATATTTATTGTAACAAATTTGAAATTTTGTCAGACCATCAACCATTAAAATGGCTCTTTGCTAAAGCTCAAGGCAAATGTATGAATCCAAGACTGAGCAGATGGATTATTAAACTAAGCGAATTTAATATAGTTATGAATTACATAAAAGGTAAAGATAATCAATTAGCTGACTTCCTTTTCAAAATTTGGTACAGTATTTTACTTAGAAGATAGGACTAATCAAACCATTATAGAAAAGTTGAGGTCATGGGCGT
>NW_023473997.1:0-3603 GCF_013731165.1 Rhagoletis pomonella
CAAAGTTTCATTGATTCTGAAAAAGGTTTCATTTAATTTGAAAAGGTTTCACTTAATTCATGATATATATGTAATACATTGTAAACGTTAACGCTTTGAGCGACCGCAACGTATTTTTTGATTAAAACAAAAACAGGGGTATATTTTTTCGTTGTAGAATAATCCTAGGGGTGTAAGCATTGAAATGGCGACTTTAATTATTTTTTACCACCCTAATCCTATTATATTACATATACATATACGTACTATTACTTAATTTTTCTACTAACATCTGGCTTTGATATGCCACATTTATGTAAAATAAAATGGCTATGTATATGAACGCAGTATAGTAAGAATAAGAATTACACCGGATCACAAATTTTAATTTTGATTTTGTTCTCCAGACGCCACTTTGTCTGTTTGTATGTAGAACCGCTCTCTGATTCCGAAAATCGAGTTAATTTATTTCTGTATGGATACGTTTTCGAGATATTTGCAAATTACCATTATTCAGCTTAAAAAAGGTGTTTCCACATAATCAAGTATATCTTCCGAAACAATTAAATAATCGTTATGCGAGGTACAGTAAATGAAAGGAAATAAAATTCTCTATAAACCGTATCTGCATCACTTTTCGATATCCCTGATTGTTTATCAGAAATTGATTAATCATTCCAGATTTTTTGTTTTTTTGATCGAAAAATGCAAAAAATTCAAGCTTTAACAGGGAAAAAAAGTCAAAAAATAACAGTTTCTATCTAAATATTTTGCACTAGTGCTAAAGTCTGTTCCTTTAGAAAAAAACGGAAGCTACTAATGAAGAATATCGATAGATAAATAAGAAAATAATGATTGGTCAAATGAAAATGCGCAAGGATTTTTTGTAAGAAATGTGAGCAGAAAAGAGTGTTACTCATACGCTACGTACACCTGAGTAGGTAGAGTGTTTGCATCGAGAACAAGAGGTCCGAAATTATTAATTAATTTCTCAGAAACTATCAGGGCTATCGAAAAGTGATGTATATACGGTTTATGGAGAATTTTATTTACTTCCATTTCCCGTATCTCGTATTACGATTATTTAATTGGTTCGTGTGATATACGTGATTAAGTGCAACCACTATTTTTTAAAGTTGAATGACGGTAAATTGCAAATATCTCGAAAAGTTATCCATAGAAAAAAAAAATATCTCAATTTTTGGAATCACCGAGGAATTCTACATGAGAACTGGATATGGGCATCTGGAGAACATTTTTGCTGTAAACCAGTGTTATTAATAAAATCCAGATAAATATTTATTTATATGTATGTATAGAAATAGGGAAATAATTTCGCGATTAAACAACTATAAGTAAGGATGCGTTTATGTTGGATCCCAGCCGAGCTAAGCGAAGTGAAAAAAGGTAAATGTATATCACGTTTATAGCATGGACATACAAATTCATAAGCAGTTCTATATATGCACATAATTTGATTAAATTTACTCCAATTATGTTCTCTTTGGCAAAATTACGTACAAATTAAATTCTTTATTTATTTTCATAGTGGGAGAATCATTCCAACAATCTAAAAGAAATTAAAGATTCTGAAGTAGGGCGTTCTTGAAAAGTTTTCTGAGATAGGGCGTTTTCGAACTGGTTGCGGAGATAGGTCGATCTTCCACTCAGGTATCGATATAGGGTTAGATTTTTCCTTTTAATATAATATGGAGTTGGATATGACGGGTAGCATCCAAAATGAAGTTGGGCTGTTGTGAAGCCAGTCTCCCGAGGCAGATAAAGCTCTTTCCTGTCCCCGTTGGGTGAATGTGTGCCCAAAATAGCATTCACAGGTCGGGAGTCGATGAAGGTTAAGATCGACTTCCTGTAAGTGCCGTTTATAGCCTTTCGGTATTCTGTCGGGTCTAGAGGTTGTTTTATGAACCTCTGGACTTCGTCCGCCAGTTCGTATATGTGCATCCTGACGTGCCTTGGCGAGGGCTCTGCAGCAAGCAGGTGTCTGTTCGGGTTCCCGCGTCTGTGGCACCTCTACTAGGAACTGCTTACAGAGCATTATGTTATGCTCGTTAATGGGGAACATCATCGTGCAAGTGTTGTGTGAAGTGCCGTATTTTGGCGTGTCTGTAGATTCGTCCAATGCACCTCAGAACCAGCCGGCCAATTGCTTTGTATGTTGCCAGCAACGTTTCTTTGCCTTTGCCCCAGATACCTGCCGGCTAGCGACTTGAGGACCTTGTTGCGGCTCTGTAGTCTATTAGCGATTGCGGTTGTATGCGCCGAGAAGGATAATAGGCTATCAAAGGTAACTCAGAGGATTCTCGGGTTGGTCGCCATCGGAATTGGATCGACATCGACGTGAATACCCAGCTGCAGTCTGACCTCCTTCGTCCAGGTGGTAAAGAGGTTTGCCGAGGATTTCATAGGGAGATGGTTAGGCTCCTTGCATTGAAGAAGCCACACATTTCGGAGAGGTAACCATTTACTTTCGAGTACAAGTCTTCAATTCCACTTCCAGATGCCATTATCGAGCAGTCGTCAGTATAATAGACAATCGAGACTGCCTGTGTTGGTTGAGGGAGCTTTGATATATAGGAATTAAGCAGCGGCTGGGAAAGGACACAATCCTTTTGAACGCCCTGTTTAATTTTCCTTAGTTTGCTTGTTTTTGTCTCTAAAAATGACTGGCTAATGTCTTCTAGTAGCGCGGAGTGACTGACGTTGACAGATCCAACGCTACTAGGACTATTCTCTAACAGGGGCGGTGTCGGTTTAGGTCACGGATTATGTGAGTGTTTATGACGTTAAGGCACTTTACGGCACCCATCCTGATGCCCCGCTGGTTGAGGTAGTTCATATAGTGCGGGATTTGCAAGGCCTCGAGTATCTTCGCTGCCAGGGAAAGGAGTGTTATCGAACGATGACTCTCCCTTGCTGGCCGGTTTCTCCGGTTTAAACAGTCGTACCACCCTCCCCATTTTCCAGATGCCCGGAATGATGACAGTGGCCATAGACAAATTGAGGACCCAATTTTTTCAGTATGAATATACTGTCGGATACTATGGCTTTGGAGGCTTTCGCCTTCTCAATGGTTACATGAACCTCACCGCAGGTGAAAACAAGAGGCGCGCTAGGTATTGGCAGTTTGTCCAGCCTTCTGGGCACTCGACGTTTGGCCCCTCGGAGGATGCGGCGTAAATTGTCGGTTGAAATAGCTCGCGTATCGCTACCGGCCCAACGAGGTGCGGTCGCCGAAAGAGATTTGGACTCTGTCGTCAATCTTCCTGCGGTTGGACATGGACCTCACGGTTGACCAAAGCTTGCTCACGAAAAAAAATTTCGCTGCCCGAAAATGCGAAACTCGGATCTCTCGAAAGACAGGCCAGTGCTTTGATCACCCGATCACTATGACTGTTGGACCAAACGGTCCTGCTTTCTGTTGAAAGGGCTTATGGGCCATTATAAAAGTTGGCGAGGAAACTTTTTTGTGAGACTTTCGTTGCAGAACAAACCAAATCGTTAACACTGTCTTGCTGACTCATTCAATTGTTGTGGTTGTTGTTGTTGTTGTTGTTGTTGTTGTTGTTGTTGTTGTTGTTGTTGTTGTTGTTGTTGTTGTTGTTG
>NW_023473998.1:0-2398 GCF_013731165.1 Rhagoletis pomonella
TGCCTATTTCTCGTTGTTCGCTTTGTGTTGCCGCAGTATTCGCCACACTGCCCTCCACCTAAGTCTGATCGTCCCGATCAGACACACTTACTGTTCCAAACGCTGCAAGCCTTTCCAAGTGGACCACCTTCATCTTGTTTCTTGGTCTCCCAACGGTCTGGAATCGATACACTACGTCATTCAGCCGTTTGATGACCTTATACGGACCTTCCCAGTTGCATTGTAGTTTTGGAGACAAACCTTTCTTCCGTTGTGGATTGTACAGCAACACTAAGTCTCCCTCTTGGAAACCCTCGGAGTTCATTGCCTTATCATATCTGGCCTTCATCTTGTCACTCATAATTTGAGTTCGCTGTCTCACAAGAGCATGTATTTCTCTTAACTCCTCTTCCAGGATGTTGGATGTCTCTTTCCCAATTCTCCTTGCATCGCCAGTTACTCCAAACTTCAGGTCACTAGGCAAACGGAGCTCACTGCCGAAGATTACCCTTGCAGGAGTTTTACCCGTTGTTTCATGCACTGCTGACCGGTATCCCATCAGGAACAGGGGTATGCGGACATCCCAATCTTTCTGAGTTTTGTCCACGACCTTCCGCAAATGCTCTTCCAGAGTTCGGTTGAACCGCTCCACCATGCCATCTGATTGGGGATGAAGAGCCGTTGTTCGAGTTTTCCGGATACCCAGTATCTGGCACATCTCTTGGAACACCGCCGATTCAAAATTTCTTCCCTGGTCAGAGTGCAGCTCTATAGGTACACCGTATCTCGCAACCCAATTGTAGGTGAATACCTCCGCTACTGTTTTAGCTTCCTGGTTTGGAATCGGGTATACCTCCGGCCATTTGCTAAAGTAGTCCATAACCACAAGGACGTATTTGTTTCCCTGTGCGCTCATAGCAAGTGGACCGGCTACATCCATGGCAATCCGCTCGAAAGGTGCACCTGAGTTATATTGCTTCATCTGGCCATGACTTCTGGATTTCGGCCCCTTAGCTGTAATACACTCCGCGCAGTTAGCAATCCACTCTGCGACCGATTGCCGACAACCAACCCAATCGAACCTCTGCTTAACCTTCTCCAGGGTCTTCGTGATTCCCAGGTGCCCTCCACTAGGACCATTGTGGAATTCCTTGAGTACATCCGGAATTCTTACCCTTGGAACTACTATCAGGTTACGGGAGCACTGGCCATCTTCGCTTTCCCATACCCTATGCAAACAGCCAGATATTAATTTTAAGCTGTTCCATTGTGCCCAGTACGCCTTTGCGATGGGGCTTTCCGCTGCCATTTGCTCCTTAGTTGGCCTCCTGTCCCCCTCCAGTCCGTGCATCAAAAGCTCCAGATCTGGATCTTCCTGCTGACACTTTCGTAGCTGTTCTTCCTTCCACTCTTCCGCTGGTGTTATTGTTGTTAGACGAACGTCTATAATGTCCTCTTTTCCCTCAGCTTTTGAGCAGTGTTTACATTCCAGGCTACATGGTCGGCGGGACATGGCATCAGCATTACCGAGGACACTTCCCTTGCGGTGCTCAATAGCGAAGTCATAACTTTGCAGTCTCTCAATCCATCGAGCTAGCTGTCCTTCTGGATTCTTAAACTGTAGTAGCCACTTCAGCGCTGCATGGTCCGTCCGAACTCGGAAATGTTGCCCATAGAGGTACTTGTGGAAATGTTTGACGCACTCCACCAACGCTAGTAGTTCTCTCCGAGTTACGCAGTAGTTCCTTTCTGGTTTTCCAATCGACCGGCTATAGTAGGCAACCACCTTCTCCTGACCATCAATTACCTGCGACAGTACGCCTCCTATGGCATAACCACTAGCATCCGTATCCAAAATAAACGTTGCACCTGGAACGGGATACGCTAGCATAGGTGCAGTACATAGTCGTTCCTTCAGAGTCTGGAAAGCCTCCTCCTGCTCCTTGTTCCACTCGAAGGCTCTATTTTTCCTAGTGAGCTCGTGGAGGCTATTAGCAACGCTGGCGAAATTCGGAACAAATCGGCGGTAGTAGGTGCATAGCCCAAGAAAACTTCGTAGTTCGTGCAGGTTCCTAGGTCTTGGCCAATCCTTTACGGCTTCTATCTTTTCCTTCGCAGTACAGATGCCCTCCGTTGTCACCTTGTGCCCCAAGTAGTTCACCTCCTTCCTGAACAGTGGGCACTTTTTAGGACTAACCTTCAGACCAGCGCCAGCTATCCTCTGGAAAACTTCTTCCAAATTGTTCAGGTGTTCCTCAAAGCTTTTACCTAATACGATAATGTCGTCTAGATACACCAAACATGTTTTCCAATGCAGTCCTTTGAGCACATGGTCCATAAGTCGTTCAAAAGTGGCAGGAGCGTTGCATAAACCAAAGGGCATCACCGTGAATTGCCACAGACCGTCTCCAACGCTGAA
>NW_023473998.1:2408-3602 GCF_013731165.1 Rhagoletis pomonella
TGTCATTCTCGCCAATGGAATCGCTTTCAGGTAACTTTTCGCAGTTGGAGATTGCCTCTACCTCTCGACATTGCCCCAGTACAGTTCCTCTTCGGAGTTTGACTGGTGATTTGAACTCATTGAGCACTCGAACTGGTATGCGTCCATCCTTTTGCGTCTTAGCCAAGGTTTTACCAATAAGTACGTCCGGTGTAGAATTTTGTGTTGCTTCAACAACCCACAATTTGTTTGTCCCACAATCTCCATCAATCTTTGCCCACACAACTGCTTCTGACTTCGGTGGAATCTGCTAGCTTTCCTCCAAGATCACTCGCTTGCTGCTGTACGGACCATCATACCCAAACCGAAGGGGCACTTCCATGTTGTTATACGTCATAATCCTGTTCTTCATGTTGATCTTCATACCTTAATCAAGCATGAAGTCTAATCCAATGATGACTTCATCCATAATCGCCGCGACTATGAACTTGTGTAACACCGTCACATTCCCTATTGCGACTTTTCATGTTACCTCCCCTACAACTTGGGTGTCCTCACCAGTTGCTGTCCTCAACCTTGCTCCAGGTAATGGCCTTACCTCTTTAGTGACCAAATCAGATCGAATGATGGAATGTGATGCGCCCGTATCCACAGTTAGTACTCGCTCATGTCCGTCCACATATCCACCAACAGTAACGTTGCTCGCTTTTCTGCCAATTCGCGAGACGGAGATTATGGGGCATTCAATTGCGGGAGCCAGCGCGCGCCCCTTGCTGCTGGCTCGTTTTAGTTTAACGACTGATTGGAGTTGGTTTCGTCTCCTTCAGCCCTGCGTTTGCGTCCTGCTGAATTGTTGTGACCATTGGAACTTGCGCTGCAATCGCGGGCGAAGTGGCCTGACTTTCCACATTTAAAACATTTGCCAGAACCATGCTTTTTCTCGCCCAGCAGTTGGATAATCTTCTTCAGCATTTCATTTGTCTCGTCCGGTGTTTCCACTTCCACGCGATGTGCTTTGTAGGCTGGTCTACTTAGGAGCGCCGCCGTTTCACGCGTCTGAGCATACGAGACAGTTTCAGCAAATGTTGGCTTGGGATTCGCGTACGTCTCTCGCTTGGTATACACGTCCCGCATTCCGTTGATGAACCTCTGGATTTTTACTCTTTCGAGGTGCTCACCAGATGCATCTCCAATTGCCAAATGAGCCAACCTTTC
>NW_023473999.1:0-3602 GCF_013731165.1 Rhagoletis pomonella
TAATGCTATACAAAAATGTCATACATCTTATTATTATATTAATATTATAAAAGTGAAAGTTTGTATGTTTGGCTGTTTGGGAAATCATCACGCCGAAACGACTGCACGGATTTGCATGAAATTTTGTACGCAGATAGCTTATAAGCTAGATTGGTTAATAGGGTATCATTTTAAGAGTTGCCACCTGCTAAAAAAGCTTAATTTATTTAATATGCGGGAACGACTGAATGGATTTGCATGAAAATTTGCACACAGATAGCTTATGACCTAGGTTGGAAAATAGGCTACTTTTCTTAAGAGTTGCCACCTGTTAAAAAATTTCATTAAATTAATACGCGGAAACGACTGAATGGATTTGCATGAAATTTTGCGAGCAGATAGCTTATGGCCTACAGTGGAAAACAGGCTAGTTTTTTGGAAAAGTTGCCACCTGTTAAAAAAGTTTAATTAAATTAATACGCGGAAACGACTAAACGGATTTGCATGAAATTTTGCACACAGATAGCTTTTGACTTAGGTTAGAAAGCAGGCTACTTTTTTTTAAGAGTTGCCACCTGTTAGAAATGTTTAATTTAATTAATACGCGGAAATGACTAAACGGATTTGCATGAAATTAGAACATAGGTAGGTTAGAAAGTAGCCTACATTTTTTAAGAGTTACCACCTGCTAAAAAAGTTTAATTACATTAATACGCGGAAAGGTCTGAACGGATTTGCATGAAATTTTGCAAGCAGATAGCTTATGACCTACAGTGTGAAAATAGGCTAATTTTTTGGAAGAGTTTCCACCTGTTAAAAAAGTTTTGATTAAATTAATACGCGGAAACGACTGAACAGATTTGCATGACATTTCGCACAGAGATAGCTTATGACCTAGGTTGAAAAATAGGCTACTATTTTAAGAGCTATCACGTATTAGGAAAGTTTAATTTAATTAATACGCGTAAATGACTGAACTGATTTGCATGAAAGTTTGCACACAGATAGCTTATGACCTAGATTGGAAAATAGGCTACTTTTTTAAGAATTGCCACCTGTTTGAAAATTAAATTTTGCTCAAAGATGGTTTATGACCTGGATTGAAAAATAGGCTACTTCCTTAACCGGTTTCCCGATCAGAACGGAATTTAATACACTTACTACGGATTTCGGAAGGATGGTCTTGGACTGAAAGTAAGTCCGATAACTCAAGGCCCCTCCAATACAAATTGCAATTTTCACATTACTTACATATCTCTGGAAGTATTTGTGGAAGGGAACTGAAACTTGGTATAGTGATATGTATTTGAAATTAATATTGGCATTAATCGATTGATGTTTTATTCAGTTAGTTAATTCGATTAAATTCAATCTGATTACAGTTAATCATGATTAATTTTAATCCGACTAATCAGCTAATGGTAACCGCGATTAAAAAAATAATTTTTAATCGTTAACTCTTAAAATTAAGATTAAATGATCAAGTAGGATTGGTGATTAATTAAGTTATGCTGGAATTTCCCTGTGCACACAAAGCAAGTTAATCCGGTATGCCTAAATCAGGTTTACTCATCAATCTAAGCAATTTGGTGTGCATTTCCATTAAGATATATACCAGCAAACGTTTTACAAACTAGGTTTGTAAAAGTTCCCAGTTTATGTATTACTAATAACAATAATTATAATTTTTCTATATTATGTGCTTTTTATAAGCGTAAAACACAAAATAATTACTATAACTGGTGTTTGGTTTCAAACTCGGACAAACTAGACAAATTAATTAGATTTTATTTTTAATTGGATTAACGATTAACGTTTTAAATTAATTAAACGTAATCGCAGCCAGCGATTAACGATTAAAAAAATGTTATCATTAATCGAACAGTTGATTACGACTAATTAGTGTTAATCGTCAAACGCGATTAACATTTTAATCGTTAATGTATAATCGTTAATAAGATTAACAGTTTGCCAACACTGTGTGAAATCATGTTCATATTCACGGAGAAAAATGGACGTTTTTGGAAAATTGGCGTAGCACCTCCCATACTGACTGAAAGTTTCATATTGCATATCTCTTCAAATGTTTGGGGTAAAGCACTCAAGCTTGGTATGGAAATACATGTGTATGTATGTATGTGAAACTAATACCATACTCATGGAGAAAAATGAGAGTTATTGGAAAAGGTGGTGTGGCAACTCCCATGCAAATTGATTTTTCTACGCTGCATATCTCTGAAGGTGTTTATTGCAGAGGACTGGAGCTTGGCACCGAGATATGTATACAAAATTGATTCCATACTCATGGAGAAGAATTTGCGTTATTCGAAAAGGGGACATGGTTCCTGCTGTACAAATTTACTGTTTTATACTACTTATCTCTGGAGGTGTTCATGGTAGAGTACTGGGTTTGGTACTGGGGTATGTAAAATCAATTCTAAATTCATGGAAGAAGATTAGGGTTATAAGAAAAAGGGGCGTGGCACTTCCAGTACAAATTTACTTTTTCTTGCCACATATCCCTGGAAGTGTTTGTGGAAGAATACTGGAACTTGGTATGGAGTTGTGTATACAAAATGTATCAATTGCTCATGGAAAAAATGTGAGTTATTAAAAGGGGAGGCATGTCGCCTCCCATACATACTAAAAACTGCTTAATACATATCTCTGGAAGGATAGAAAATCTCTCGAAGTATTTTAAATTTGTTATGGAGATTTATTTTATAAGTGCCGTACTGACAGAATAAATTTCATTAAATGGAAAAGGGAGAGCCGGGTTCGGCCTTGTAATCTAAAGCTCTCTTGAGGCATTTGCTGCAGTAATGAGAAGTGGTATTTTATCAAGGCCAGGTTACTAAATTTGAGTTGGAAATATTAGAACCCGCCGTGGCACCTCCAAGAAGGTTACACGTTCACGCGCCGTATACCTGGAACCATTTTAAGGTAAACTTAGAGGGATTGATTTCTTTCGTATGCCTAGCGCGCAGACGAGATTTTATAATTTCATAGTTTTAAACGGCCTAAATACCTTAACTCGCTTAAAAAATAACGAGCTATAACGAAATGGGCACAGAAATAAAATCTAACATCATTAAATTATTTTTCATATCTGTATAAAAGCGCGGTGTGAAACCCGCGGGTATAAGCTAGTATAAAATAATTGCCTTTCGAGGGGTTTCCGCTGTTAGAAATTTTTTTTTCCAATTTAGGTGTTATCCGGGCCAAGGATCGACTCATCTCTAACCACTCAGCCCCAGCCAGCGGCCGCCCTCTATTCGAGTTAACCTAACATATATGAAATAACAGACATATCGCATACCGTATTCAAAAAAGTCACAACTCAAAATAATACGTTCGTCAGAAAATGCGAAAAACTATTTCGTATCACATGCTAATCATATGGGCAAGGGCGACTTTACCTTATGTTTTTTTTTAACAAATTATAACAAAAAGTTGCTTCAGCTTTTTCTGAAAGGTATATAAAACCTCTGTGTACACTTTTAGCGCATAATTTCAAAAATACCCAATTTTGAGTTGTGAGTTTTTTGAAGACGGTGTGTGATATTTTAAAATTTGTAATGCTATACAAAAATGTCATACATCTTATTATTATATTAATATTA
>NW_023474000.1:0-393 GCF_013731165.1 Rhagoletis pomonella
CCGCAGCAAGTGTGGCGCCTTCCGGTATGCAAGCTTTAACTGCGCCAAGTATTTCACCGAGAACGACGATCGCCTCGCGCACGCCAACCAATTCGATAAGTCAACTGGCTGCCATCCAAAAGGAGAAAATTTCTTTGGAAAAAATTAAATTGGAGTTTGAGAGTGCGTAATGCGTTTTTTTAAAAATTCATATGAAGCTTTTTACAGCTACCGCCAAAATTTTAATGAATTCTGGTTCAGAATCGTTTGTATTTGATTGTAGTTTTAAATTTTTTTTTAGTTGAAAAATAAGTGCGTAATGCGTTTTTTTTTTTAAATTCATATGCAGCTTTTTACAGCTACCGCCTAAATTTTAATAAATTCTGGTCCAGAATCGTTTGTAGTTGATTGTAG
>NW_023474000.1:493-955 GCF_013731165.1 Rhagoletis pomonella
ATATGAAGCTTTTTACAGCTACAGCTTAAATTTTAATGAATTCTGGTCCAGAATCCTTTGTAGTTGATTGTAAATTTAAATTTTGTTTTTTTTAGTTGAAATATAAGTGCGTATTGCGTTTTTTTTAAATTCATATGAAGCTTTTTACAGCTACAGCTTCAATTTTAATGAATTCAGGTCCAGAATCGTTTGTAGTTGATTGTAGTTTTAATTTATTTTTTTTAGTTGAAAAATAAGTGCGCACTGCGTTTTTTTAAAAAATCATATGAAGCTTTTTACAGCTACCGCCTAAATTTTAATGAATTCTGGTCCAGAATCGTTTGTAGTTGATTGCAGTTTTAATTTTTTTTTAGTTGAAAAATAAGTGCGTAATGCGTTTTTAAAATAATTCATATGAAGCTTTTTACAGCTACAGCTTAAATTTTAATGAATTCAGGTCCAGAATCGTTTGTAGTTGATTTT
>NW_023474000.1:1055-2212 GCF_013731165.1 Rhagoletis pomonella
TCATATGAAGCTTTTTACAGCTACAGCTTCAATTTTAATGAATTCAGGTCCAGAATCGTTTGTAGTTGATTGTAGTTTTAAATTTTTTTTAGTTGAAAAATAAGTGCGTAAAGCGTTTTAAAAAAAATTTATATGAAGCTTTTAACAGTTTCAGCTTAAATTTTAATGAATTCAGGTCCAGAATCGTTTGTAGTTGATTGTAGTTTTAAATTTTTTTTTTCAGTTGAAAAATAAGTGCATAATGCGTTTTTTTTAATTCATATGAAGCTTTTTAAAGCTACAGCTTCAATTTTAATGAATTCAGGTCCAGAATAGTTTGTAGTTGATTGTAGTTTTAAAAATTTGTTTAGTTGAAAAATAAGTGGGTAATGCGTTTTAAAAAAAATGTATATGAAGCTTTTTACAGCTACCGCTTAAACTTTAATGAATTCTGCTCCAGAATCGTTTGTAGTTGATTGTAGTTTTAAATTTTTTTTAGTTGAAAAATAAGTGGGTAATGCGTTTTTTTTTAATTCATATGAAGCTTTTTACAGCTACAGCTTCACTTTTAATGAATTCAGGTCCAGAACCGTTTGTAGTTGATTGTAGTTTTAAATTTTTTTTGAAAAATAAGTGCGTACTACGTTTTTTAAAAAATTCATATGATGCTCCTTACAGCTACCTTCTAAATTTTAATGAATTCTGAACCAGAATCGTTTGTAGTTGATTGTAGTTTTAAATTTTTTTTTTTAGTTGAACAATAAGTGCGGAATGCGTTTTTTTAAAAAATCATATGATGCTTTTTACAGCTACCGCCTAAATTTTAATGAATTCTGGTCCAGAATCGTTTGTAGTTGATTGCAGTTTTAATTTTTTTTAGTTGAAAAATAAGTGCGTAATGCGTTTTTTAAAAAATTCATATCAAGCTTTTAACAGCTACAGCTAAATTTTAATGAATTCAGGTGCAGAATCGTTTGTAGTTGACTGTAGTTTTAAATTTTTTTTTTAGTTGAAAAATAAGTGCGTAATGCGTTTTTAAAAAAATTCATATGAAGCTTTTTACAGCTACAGCTTCAATTTTAATGAATTCAGGTCCAGAATCGTTGGTAGTTGATTGTAGTTTTAAAATCTTTTTTTTTTAATTGAAAAATAAGTGCGTAATGCGTTTTTTTAAAAAT
>NW_023474000.1:2312-2832 GCF_013731165.1 Rhagoletis pomonella
TGTTGAAAAATAAGTGCGTAATGCGTTTTTTAAAAAATTCATATGAAGCTTTTTACAGCTACAGCTTCAATTTTAATGAATTCAGGTCCAGAATCGTTGGTAGTTGATTGTAGTTTTAAAATCTTTTTTTTTTAATTGAAAAATAAGTGCGTAATGCGTTTTTTTAAAAATTCATATGAATCTTTTTTCAGCTACCGCCTAAATTTTAATGAATTCTGGTCCAGAATCGTTTGTAGTTAATTGTAGTTTAAAATTTTTTTTTTTGTTGAAACATAAGTGCGTAATGCGTTTTTTTTTAAATTCACATGAAGCTTTTAACAGCTACAGCTTAAATTTTAATGAATTCTGGTCCAGAATCCTTTGTAGTTGATTGTAGTTCTAAATTTTTTTTTTAGTTGAAAAATAAGTGCGTAATGCTTTTTTTTAAATTCATATGAAGCTTTTTACAACTACAGCTTCAATTTTAATGAATTCAGGTCCAGAATCGTTTGTAGTTGATTGTAGTTTTAAAATTATTTTT
>NW_023474000.1:2932-3601 GCF_013731165.1 Rhagoletis pomonella
GAATCGTTTGTAGTTGATTGTAGTTTTAAATTTTTTTTTGTTGAAAATAAGTGCGTAATGCGTTTTTTAAAAAATTCATATGAAACTTTTTACAGCTACAGCTTCAATTTTAATGAATTCAGGCCCAGAATCGTTTGTAGTTGATTGTAGTTAAAAAATTTTTTTTTAGTTGAATAAGTGCAAAATGCGTTTTTTTTAAATTCATTTGAAGCTTTTTGCAGCTACCGCCTAAATTTTAATGAATTCTGGTCCAGAATCATTTGTAGTTGATTGTAGTTTTAATTTAGTTGAAAAATAAGTCCGTAATGCGTTTTTTAAAAAATTCATATGAATCTTTTTACAGCTACAGCTTCAATTTTAATGAATTCAGGCCCAGAATCGTTTGTAGTTGATTGTAGTTAAAATTTTTTTTTTTTTAGTTGAAAAATAAGTACGAAATGCGTTTTTTTTTTAATTCATATGAAGCTTTTTACAGCTACCACCTAAATTTTAATGAATTCTGGTCCAGAATCGTTCGTAGTTGATTGTAGTTTTAATTTTACTTTTTTGTCGAAAAATAAGTTCGTAATGCGTATAAATTTTAATGAATTCAGGTCCAGAATCATTTGTAGTTGATTGTAAATTAAAAATTTTTTCTTTTAGTTGAAAAATAAGTGCGTAATGCGTTTT
>NW_023474001.1:0-3601 GCF_013731165.1 Rhagoletis pomonella
TAATAATAATAATAATAATAATAACTGTTACGTAATGTAATCTATTTTTTTTTTACCACTCAAATATTAGAAAGAAATTATCAATTTAAGTAAATATTTGTGGAAGGAAATTCACGTGCACTGTCAACAAGTAATCAGCCATTTCCCAAATTGATCAACCACTTGCATATGTTAGTCAATAGAATTACCCTATTACCCTACGACTATTGTCACCTAATTAATAATTTTATATTGAATATATTGTTGTAATATTATTGTTGTAATATTATTGTTCGACATGGACCGCGACCAAATTCTAGGGCTGACCGTAGACGGGGTGAAAGAAAAATTAGAGCAGTTGGGGTTAGCGACAAACGGACGGAAGGCTACACTCCAGGACAGATTATTAGAACATTTTGGCTTGAACGTTAGTGACAGCGAGGCCGATGATTTAGATGATTTTGCTAGTCAACGTAGTGTTCCTGCGGCGGTGGTGGGACGTTCGGTGTTTACTCTCCGAGATGTAGAGGAGTCTTTAACAAAGTTCAGCGGATCCGGTCAACCCAGTTTTGAAAAATGGTTAGAAGATTTTGAAGATAATGCGATGGCCGTTCAATGGAGTGAGCTTCAGATGTACATATACGCGAAGCAATTGTTGAAAGGCGCAGCTAAGCTATTTATTCGTAGCCAAGGCGGTATTAAGAATTGGGAGCTACTAAAAGCAGCTCTACGTAAGGAGTTTGGTACCACCTCAATTGAAGTACACCGCACTCTTAGGAACCGTAGGTTGCGTCCGCGAGAAGACCTACGCGAATACTTATACATTATGTTGGAGATAGCAAAACTGATAAATCTAGACGACTCTAGCCTTATCGAATATTTTATCGAGGGGATACCTGACTCGAGGGCAAATAAAAGTAACCTATATCAGGCCAAAAGTATTAGGGATTTGAAGGAACAAATCAAAGTGTATGAAAGAATACGGGCCAATAAGCCCACATCATCGAATTCGAATCAGGTTCAGCCGACGTCCTCAAACAAGGTCTCACCAAGTTCGAGTTCGACCAGGAAAAGCTGTTTCAATTGTGGCGACGTTTCACATTTCGCTAGAAATTGTCCACGTAAGCGTAATATGAAATGTTTTAGGTGTGGTAGAGAGGGACATCGCGCATCAGAATGTAAGTTGACTGGTAATCCAGCTAAATCAGAATCATCCGCGAACATGATGTCAGCAAAGAAGAGATGCGGGTTAATCTTTAAAGAATTAAATTTCAACGGGAGTGAGGTATCCGCCCTGATTGATACAGGCTCGGACTTGTGCTTGATGCGTTATGATACGCTAATGATGTTGCGCCTAGATGTAGAGCTAGGTAAGGAGAGACGACGTTTGGTGGGCATCGGTGGAAGTGAAATCACGACAATGGGTAACTTCACCGTTCACGTCACTACTGACGGCATCGAGATGGACATAGAATTTCACATCGCTAGGGAGCGAGACATCAGCTACGCGTTGGTAGTCGGCAACGATGTGCTAAAGCAGGTCGACATGGTGGTCACAGAAGAAGGCGTGGAATTTAAAAACAAGGTCAGCGAGGAGGTGCATCGGAAAATCGAAGCGGCGGTAGGAGGAGGCAAGTGTGCTGGAACATTTGCGCCTAAAGAGACGGCACGCAAACCAATGAGTGGCAAAGAGGAGCGTATGAGCGTCCCTAGTCGCGGAGATGGGACGAAGGAGCTGCGGAAGCACATCGAGACGCAAGAGGTATTGGCAGCAGTGCATTGCGAAGTCGCGAGAGGGCGTTTTGGTGTAGCTGTTAGGCCACAGGGGCTCAGTGAGATGTCGCGGAAGTCGGTAAAGATGGGCAATGACGGAGGGAGCGCGCGCTCTGCTGTTACTGTAGACCCAGTAGTGGGGAACGAGGAGAACCGAGTTGTCGAGCTGGTCGAGGAGTTCGGAGAGTTATGCCTAGTGGCGGGCATGAAGGAAGCACCAGAGATGGAAACAGATTTGTCCCATCTGAGCAAGAAACATGCAGTTGCAGTGAGGAACTTAATAGCCAATTACAAGCCTAGACGCAATTTCGAATCGCCCGTCGAAATGAAGATCGTGTTAACCGATGACAACCCTGTGTACGAAAGACCGAGGCGGATGTCTTACGTAAACCGATGTGTGGTGGAGAAGCAAGTGGCGGAGTGGCTAGCGGAAGGCATCATCCAACCGAGCAGCTCCGATTACGCGTCGCCGGTAGTGTTGGTCTCGAAGAAGGACGGACGTAAACGCCTCTGTTGTGACTATCGACGTTTGAACGCAAAAATCCTACGAGACAATTTTCCCATGTCCATGATGGACGACGTCATCGAGCAGCTACAAGGATCCAATGTTTTTACGACGTTAGATCTCACAAACGGGTTCTTCCATGTGCCGGTAGCATTAGATTCGCGGAAGTACACCGCATTTGTAACGCACAATGGCCAATACGAGTTCCGATACGTGCCATGTGGGATCTCAAACTCGCCGGCGGTATTTTCCCGATTTATTTTCGCAGTACTAAGAGATTTGATACGTAGCGGAACGGTGGTAGCTTATATGGATGACCTGACGATTCCCTCCAAGGATGAAGCGGAAGGCATCCAGAAGCTGGAGGAAGTGCTGAGGACGGCTGCAGCGGCTGGTTTACGGATGAATTGGAGTAAGTGTCAATTTCTAATGAGAAGGGTCGAGTTCCTCGGCTATATAATCGAAAATGGTTCAATAAAACCTTCGGACGCGAAAACGAGTGCTATTAAAAATTTTCAATTACCGCGTGACCGGAAGGCAATGCAACGCTTCCTGGCCTTAACGTCGTATTTCAGACGGTTCGTCGAAAACTACGCTATTATTGCTAAACCCCTATCAGACTTGCTGAGGAAGGACGCCAGGTTCGAACTACGAGACGAGCAGCTAGCAGCATTCCAGCAGTTGAAGTCGGCCCTAACAAACGCACCAGTTTTGAAGCTGTATGACCCGAAGGCAGTAACCGAAGTGCATGCGGATGCCTGTATGTATGGTTATGGCGCAGTAATGCTGCAGAAAGATAGTGACGACCAAGAATTCCACCCGGTCCAATATATGAGCCGTAAAACTAAACCGACAGAAGAGAAATATCACTCTTACGAACTAGAGGTACTGGCGATTGTAGAGGCGCTCAAAAAGTGGCGAGTGTACTTGCATCCCAGCAATTCAAAATAATCACCGACTGCAACGCATTCGCCATGACCATGAGGAAACGAGATGTCCCTTTGAGAGTATCCCGGTGGGCAATGTTCCTACAAGACTTCGATTACGAGATTGAACACCGGAGTGGCACAAAGATGCGGCATGTGGATGCCCTGAGCAGGGTATCGTGCCTGATGTTGGAGGACTCGCTCAGCCATCGCCTGAAAGAGGCACAGCTCCAAGACAATTGGATAAGGGCGGTTCGGAAGGTGCTAGAGAAAGACGAATACGAAGATTACTACGTAAAGCATGACATCTTGTACAGAGTAGTGAAGAGTTGTGTGGAGTGTATAATTACCAACGCCAAATCAGGGAAGAAGAAGGCTACCTCAACACCATCAGTAAGGAAGACAAACCACTCGGAAC
>NW_023474002.1:0-3600 GCF_013731165.1 Rhagoletis pomonella
AGTCAATGAATTATACATATATAAGTAGCTTGTAGACCGAAGACAGTCGTCTGTTATATAGGACCCGAGATGCTAAGAAACATTTTTGTTACTAAATGACCAAGTTCAAAGCCAATGCCGCAGGATGACAAGCGAGAGCTCCGAGGTCGGATGGTGCTTATGAGCTTATTTAGATGAAAGCCAACAAACGTACATACATACATACATACAATGTAGCTAAAGTACTTCAAGCATAAGCTAGTGACTTGTCTGCCCTATCTTACATACATACATATCCGTTACAAATATAACTACTACCACCACATACACCAAAACGCTAACACACTGACATGTTAATCAGGCGTGAAATTAATTCGTTCCACATTGCCACATTAACATTAATTAAGTAATGACCTCATGGCGTTATGTCTTAGACCACGACATGGCACATCGCTTTGCTCCAATTGAGGGCTGATAGTGATGATGTTGATGGCACATATAGCCAGCCACTTGTTTAACTATACATATGTCCATGTATACATTTGTGTAATTACATGTATGCGAGAACCAACTGTGCGCCTAGTTGAGCTCTTCACGATTACCACCAGCTAAATTACAAATGTATTTAAATAGCTGCATATACATATGTACATACATTTATATGTATGTAGTTACACACACATTTGTTCGCATAGTCACTTGAATGCCTGCTAATGCCCATGCAGGCGCATAAACTCGCTTAGTTGTTTATAAATCATAACGTAATCCCCTCAAATAGACATAAATTCTATGTCGACGCATTTCCTGTGAATATCCAGTGCAGACGAGTTCCGCTTCTACTGCTTGTGAGCCATGCAAGCTCTGTGCGTTAGCATGTGATGGATTTGTTGCAAAGCTGTGTGTATAAATAAATACACACATATTTATGTTTGTAAGTGATTATAGTTAAAGTATAAACATGTTGATATGCGATTAAAGCGGTTATTATATTTAATTAATTGATTTATCTAATGCAGCGAAAGATTTGCAGAGGCCAAGACCGGAGTTGACCTTTTTTGCTATTAAAGTTATCGATATTACACTCCGCTTCACTTGAATAGGCACACATATTTTCCTCAAGGTCCAAGCTTAAATCTTTACTTATGGGCATCAGAGAAGTTTCTTTTTGATCTCATTTTGAAAAATTATTATTTTTGAAATAATGTGGTGAAAATGATTAATAATATACAGAAGTGTATTTCAAAATTTCAATTTTGTGAGAAAAGGCAATCAAAGGTTGATCAATTCATACAGTTGGTATACAAGAAGACAGTTGAAAAGACCATTATCTTCGCCATTTTTTGGAAGTTTAACCATCTGTTAGGCTGAACATGTTCTACTTGTCAAGCTTATTAATTGTGTATGGTGAAATCTCCAAAAACGTAAATTTCGAGTTAGATCTCTATACTATTAAACGTGCGAAATAACAAAAGTCCTTTACGAGGTCAGCATCTTATTGTCGAGATAGTGGACGAAAATGAAAGAAAAACGTTGGTGTTGATGACACCAAAAGAGAACTACGGACTACTCTATACACTTGTGTTTAGAAAATGTCAAAAAAGGGCACAAATTTTACTATACAACGTTAAGAATCATTACTAGAATTTCGTACAACTTGCATGCCGGAAAGGACAACTTGAAAATGGCGGTTTTCTCTGGTGAAACGTTTTTTTTTTTTTTGATGGTTAAAATAGTAATAGTAATAATAATTGTCACATTCGTGCATAAAGATGGATCCATGTTGTGTTTAAAAATAAGAAACGCCGCAGAACTCGGGTTGCGGTTGAATATCGTTAAACACTCCTTTAAAGCATTTACACGGTTGAGCTTATAGTCGGGGTGATCGAAAAGCTTTTTCATGTAAAATGTGATGTGCTCGCTCAGTTGAGATGCATACAGTCTCTGAGACTTTGCAAGTTTTCATTATTCGAACGTAGTATATGATTCCGTGGATTTTATCGGCAAATTTAAACTAAATTCACCATTGTATTTATTAAGCCTTTCTTTTGGAACCCTAAGACACTGATACCATGCTTCGTGAGAGTGTAACTAACTACGTCGTCTAAGGTAACACCTTCGTGAAAAGCAGAGCCTTTAAAGGATACCTCAAAGGAGGTGTTCTTTAGCCTTTATTTTATTTCGTAATAGACAACAATTTCATGGTTGTTAGTGCAAATCTACTCCATGCCAGTGTTTCTAAGGCACAAACAAGTTTTTTAATGTACCGTTCACAAGGTTCTACACCGTGGCTCGTTGATCTTGGAGGGACCGTGCTTGATAGTGGCTGAGTTGGAACTCCTTACTGAGATACAACTATTAGTAGAGCGACACAAATCATGTGAACCTGTAGAAAACTGTTGGCCGGCCGGACTTAGTCCCAGTTCAAAGTTGATAGAAAGGGTATAATCATCCGACCGATTACAAAAAAACTGTCATTCATGGTATAAATAAACTTCAAAGACAGGATTTGATCAATGAAAACTTTTTTAGCCGGAGGGACTTCTGTACATATTTTTTATTTAAACAGCAAAATAATGCCAATTCTTTGAACCGACACAGATGGACAGAATGGCCCACAGAGTCTAGCAATCCTGACTTGTGCCAGAATAAATCTTGAAACAATTTTGAAGAATGCTTTCTTGGTTAACCTTTTAATCAGCCTAGCGGCCGTCAAGGCCATCTCCAATCGAATAATCACGCCCAGGAGAGGTTTCACGTCACTAACGTAAGGAAGCGAACGAGGTTACGGACAAAAGGTACGAGTGATGGCATCCAGTTCCGTCGGAGCGGAACCAAGTAGTGAATTCGGTTCGTCATCTTCAAGTCTTATAATTACTAAGTGGATAAACCGGAGGGTAGGAGGCATTAGACGTCCCAGACCCGCCGCATATACTTTGAATAGAAAGGAAATTAATCTTTTAGACAGAATTGATAGCTAACTCTTTAACCGATCATAACGGACATTTGAAAATATCTTGCTGAGCTGGAATAAGTTGGCAAAACGCTAACGTTTCAAGGTTGAATTAAAATTGTTGGTTGCAAGTACCGAAACCACAATTCAATTATGAGTAATAAAAAAAGTATCGATAAAAGACAAATTCGAAACAAAATAATAATTATTAATTGCATAAATAAATAAAATAAATAAGAATCAATTGAGCTCCGTCCACCGAAAGTAAAAGATTATGCACGTCTAAACGGCAAGCTGGTAATGAATCTTGTCGAATCCGTCCCTTTTCAGTGCCGCCCACATAGAATAGCACTCATATCCATGTCCTTGGCATTGTAAGCGCCTACTTATATGCTACACTCATGCCGGTCGGTTTATCAGTCATGTCACATCTGCCTTAAGCATTTCATGAATAGCGAATTAACTCACCACTACTGGCCAGTAAGCTACATAAGTAATATAAATTTGCGGTCATGTCGTACGTATTCACGTCACTTCGCACTTTTGATTCTGCGTCTAGTTAGTCAGTCGCACGCCTGCATTTCCTATTCGTAGAAATGTGAATCTCTTTATTACTTTTTCGTATTTTTCGCCGGCTGTCCTTTGGTTTCTCGTCGCCGTTTTTTTTTTTT
>NW_023474003.1:0-3600 GCF_013731165.1 Rhagoletis pomonella
CGCATATTAAAATGACCGCGTTCATACTGAAAAAGCATCCGCGAAGTAAATAATCAAGACAAAAACTAAAAAAAAAATATAATTTGCATGTGGCCTGCAGTGGAATTCGAACCCGACCATCTCCGGATATCAACAACTTGTGACAAGCATCTTTGCGCACTCAGCTACACCACCCAGACATATAAATTTGCTTTCAAATGTTGAATATCCATCAACACCACAGAACGCGATTTATACTATGCATGTATGTGTGTGCTGTCGCCCCCCTGCAGGAAATATATCTAACTATAAGCTAACTTCAAGTTGATTAAGAAGGAGCTTTTCTTTGACGAAACCTAACTATATTTGTATGGCGATGGCCGCGAAATAGTCAAGGGTGGTTTACCTCTGCATTAGATGTAGTCAAGGGCGGTTACCTCTGAAATTCTATTTAGCTTGCCAAATAGAGCGTTGAGTTGTCGTAGAGTTTTCGATCTAGTTGCGATGGACTATGTAAACGGCGAAAAAGTCTCTAAATTATATATGTATATTGATTATAGGTGTTCAAGTGACTTTCGCCCACTTGAAGAATGCATCCCTGCGCATCTTCAATCACACAAGAATCCCTGTGGAAATGGTCAAAAAATGCATCCCTGCTTTCATTTACAATTGGAACTTCCAATGATGGCTATAAATGCGCTACGCACATTCGTATCCGGCCTTCTTATATTCATAGCAGCCAACCTTATATCATCGATCATCGTGACGGAGCCACCAGATTCACCCAACGTGGGAAACATAACCATCACCGATCATCTTTACCATCTCCAAAATATACATAAGTATCTCCTGTAAATTCATTTCATATAAAACGAAAACCTATTGTTCATTCAAACTGAATTCCCATATGTATTTACATACATTCGTATATTAATTCATTCAATTTTCATTATTAATTTAATCATTCCCTTGATTCTCAATATTATAAAGTCACTCGCACTATATTAAGGTAAATAAAATCTCGAATTGGAATCATTAAAACCAACCATACATTTAACAATAGGTGTACATTTATGACGGGGCAACATTATTACAACATACATACATACTTAGATAAATTTGTATGCACTTCATAAACTTTATTTGCGAATCAGTTGCGAAGACCTAAAGGTTGATTGAAAAGGCCGAGTTAAATTAGTTGCTATTACTCATGATATGAGTCGATTTTTGCACAATTGGATTTTAAAATTCGATACTAGGCTGGCATTAAGAAATGCCAATGTCTGATCAAGTTGGGCGAATTGGACATTTTCATCTCCTGTGATTTAGAATTAAAACAGTCAGTGTGCTATGCTAGATCAAAGATAATTCTACTGAGTCGAATGTATGTATTTATGTACATAGGTCGCAGTGCATGCCTAATTTTATTATCTAGACTAGGTTAGGCTTGGGTTATCTTGGCTGCTCTCATCTAGCACTGGAAGAAGGCACACTTAGTCCACCATGATGCCATATAAGAAATGCCTTTCGTCCGTCCTTTTATCGTGCAAAACCGAGCTGTGATGAAGCTCCAAGCTTCAAACTTCCACCACATATGCCTTGCTGTCCTGAACGTGAGTTCCGCATATATGTATATTAAACGCGGAATCCCGCGCCATTTTTGCGGGATCAGAAATGAAAGATTACACATGCGCGATCCCTTGGATTTGCGGGACTAAAGAAACGATTATGCAAGAAAATAAGGATCATGTTTTTACTGAACGGCCGCTCTAATTAGGTAGTAGCGATTTAGAAGTTCACACAAGTGTTTATGTAATTACGACAGTATTATTATTTCCGTATTCAATGTCACGCAAATCAATGATAACAACACTACCCAAATTTATTCAGCAGCGATTTTATGTAAAAAAATAATGATTGTACAAAAATGAATGAACATATTATTTCAAATCTGATGAAATTTGATGAAGAGAAGACTTACCTCAGTTCAGATTCTGTTCAAAAATATGTGAGCCACGATCAATTATATCTTGTAGAATTTTTGAACTCCCTGATTCCGTCGGATTTACCACCCCATAAATTAATTTTCCAGCCACGCCTTTCCAATTATTAAGAAAACAGTTCCCGTTAAAGGTGGCCCTTACTATGACAATCAATAAAGCACAAGGTCAGACGCTTCAAAGGGCAGGGTTGTATTACCGGAACCTGTTCTTCGCATGGGCAGAGCTAACACTCCGCTGGCTTGGCCCCGTCGTTCGAAAGGACACCGACGCTCCAGCTCTGAAAGTATTTAACTCGGAACCCGCTGGTGGTAGAAGAGGAAGAGGGAGGCCCCCACTGCGATGGAAAGATCAGGTGGAGAAGGACTTGGCTTCACTTGGCGTTTTCAATTGCGTCAGTTGGCACAGAGGAGAAACGACTGGCGTGCTTTGCTGAAATCGGCCAAAATCGCTTAGGCGGTTACAGCGCCAAAAAAAGAAGAAATAAGAGGAGATAACCCATCCAACATTGTTTCCAAATAAGTTTTGTAAAGTTTAAGTTAAAATTACACATCTGTAGTGACTGCAGTAAAACAAACTCCTGTAGAAAATACCCGAGTTAATTTATTTCCTCTTTATTCTAAAATATTGGATGCGAATATTTCGCACGGGCAAGCTAGTAAATTTTTGTATAAAAATTTGGGCACCTAAAATAAGCGAGAATTCTCGATATCTCTGGCAGTCTACTTTCAATAGTTTAATTTTCGTTTTACATATACCTTTTGCCAGGTTGTGAACTTCAACAATTTTTAACGTTACTACTGTAGAGTTTCTGGTTTAGCCTCCAGATAATTACAATTACGTGGGTACAAACGTTTTCCAAGGTGATCACCAAAAGTGTGCTAAATATGTATTAAAGAAAGTAAACATACATATTTAGGGTTCATGATTCGAAAATTTTACCTTTTTCACATCTTCTTATCAGACGTTGTATATTTTCCTGTACCTACTGAGAAGAGAAGACTAAATGTACATATGTAAGCGATTGATCCTCGCTGTTTTTAATAAAAAAAAAAAACTGTGTATCCCTAGCAGAAGTGTTGAGGTTCACATTGCTGCGTGCACCCTGGAACGCCTGAAATGCCCATAAACGTCTTCATTGCCTATTGAGGTACTTACTTTTATTTGGCCATCAAAGTTCAAGTATTTCTGTTTAAGACTTCGACTACTTCACCTTCAGCTGCCAGCGACATTTATGAGCAAAGTGCACTCAAGTACAGTTCGGAGCAGAATGCAGCAGCAGAGCTCCTGCGTCCTTGAACAAACTGAAGAATACAAGTACACAAATATGTTTATTTGCATCATCAGCAGTTCACCTATGTTTATTTACATTAGAATGCATACGTGAACGCGTATGGCGGTAGGCAAGTAGACATTGTGGCATGTGACAAGTGCAAGCCGATGGGACAGTTGATTTCGGTTGGAAAACTTTGACAATAATGCGGCTGAAGTTGCATATGCATACTTACTACACTGTTCTTTCATCTTCTTGCGATTTCACATCGCTCATTTTGGCGTAAGCGTTCGTAGGTACGAAAAACGGAAGCTGCCACTTCAGAGTCTCTTCAAGAGTAGGGAAGCT
>NW_023474004.1:0-3600 GCF_013731165.1 Rhagoletis pomonella
ACATTTGTCTATATATATCTCGATTCGTTTTGTCTGTTACAAACAACCGTTATGTGAACAAAGTTATAATACCCTTGTGGGCAAGTGCGCTCGGGTATAAAATAGTAATTTCCGCAATATTGACTTGTACAAGTCTCGCGTTGCGCAATGATTTTGTGTGGTTTAGGGGCCTTATAAGTTTATTTTTCGTTATGCAAATAAGCATACAGATTCTCTGCTTTTGTTATAGAAAGTAATATTAAATTTTTTGGTATACCTATGGATTTAATTATAAAACGTTATTTATTATTTGTTTTTCAAATAAAAGTTTAAATAAAATAATGTAAAAAAATATTTTTTAAAACCAAGCTTTTATTTAATATCAAGGGAATAAAATAATGTAGTGTAACAAAAGATTTTTTAGCAAGAAAATTTTGTTAAAACTGCACTAAAATTAATAAAATAAAATAAGTTAATCTTTCGTTAAAGTTACTAAAAGCCAAAAAGTGAAAGGTGTTACTCAAACTAAACTGAAAATTACTTACAATTTGTACTGATTTACTTCGTTTTTTAAAAAGTTTGTCGCGCGAATAGAGAACCGGCATTTACATATCTGCATACATACATATTCATACCTAACCAATTATGCATATACGCTGAATTCGCCGACAAGCTTTTTTAAAAACGAAGTACATCAGTACAAATTGTTAGTAGTTTTCATTTTAGTTTGAGTAACTCCTTCCACTATTTGGCTTTTAGTAACTTTAACGAAAGATTAACTTATTTTATTTTATTCATTTTAGTGCAGTTTTAACAAAATTTTCTTGCTAAAAATTCTTTGGTTACACTACCTTATTTTATTCCTATGATTGTACATGTTAAATAAAAGCTTGTTTTTAAAAAATATTTTTTTTTAACATTATTTTATTTTGAACTGTTTAATTTTATTTTATATAACCAGGACATAATATTTTTATTAAGAGCTGAATCTCCATTTATGCGCATAGTACATAAGTACATTTAATATAAGCGGCGTAAATCTTTTCGATCAACTGTTGAGATTGAGGCTGAGAAAAACACGTTGAGTTCAGGTAGCGAAAAAATTGTACGATGGAAAAAATGGCGGAAAGTTGGCAACTGTTGAACTGAGTAGAACTACTCAACTGTGCATTTCTTGCACAAACAGTCAACGGTTAGACAATATGAACGCGCCCAATGTATCACGAATTGGAAGAATAATCATAAACAAATCGGTGTCTTGTTTAATTTAAGCATTCAGCTCAAGTACAAACCACACATCCGTTAGGTGCTCTACAGAAATTCGTACAAACATAGGGAGCTGCGAAATCGTTAAAACTTAAAGCAAACATAAGTGCACAGTATACATTTAGGTTTTATGTTTGTTCTGTATCTGGAGATTTTTGCAAATTTGTTCACACTTATATAAGAGAAGCATACCGGCTTTCGAACGAAGTAGTCTTTATATCTAGTATTGCAGGAAAATATAGCATTCTGTGGAAACATATGAATGTAAGTTAACTACGTACATATCGTCCATATTTTTGCAAAACCGCCCATCGACTAAGTGCAAAACCGCATAAATCGCCATTGTGACATAAATGAGATTTGGTAACCTTGAACTCCAGGCATCGAGATTTATGCATAAGAATCCTAAAATCGCCATTAAAACAACAGATTTGTAAAATAATATCTAGAGAAATAACCGCATATCAAGGCAATGCCTTCAAAGAAAACCCGTTTTTCGCTCTCCTGTAAAATCTGAGCGACGTAAGATAGCCGGTTTTGGAATTGGTCGATGGTTTGGCAAAAACATCGACGATATGTATATTCGTACATATGTACATATTTACGCTATTAAGGCGAATGCAAAGCTACGTTACGAAAAACTAACAATCGACATGCTGCAACCCTTGCGGAAAGCTGTGCATTGCCAGCTATCAGTTGTTTTTCGAAGTCTGATGTATGAAGGAAAACAAAGTGGAAAGGAATTAAAAAACACTCGTCATATGCTCGTGTATAGTAAAATTGGTTGATTTTACATATTTTGAGGAAAATTATGGATTATGAGTGCGCTATGGCAATGGATTCACAAAGGTAAGCGGAGTTGTCGGATATAGTAACCATGGACGCATCTATGTCAGCTTCTGGTTGAATTGTTGAGCCACAAGCTATAACTCCTCCTATACCTGAAGAACAGGTTCTCAATCCAGTTATTGCAATAACAGCTTCTTCCAAGCCATTGAAAATATGCCTTTGTTAGATCCACACCACCTGGTTGCGCTTGCTTTCGGGCGCGCTTAGAGATTATAAGCCTTCCTAATGAGAATTCTCTTTTCTGTGTTGCCGGAGAAGAGAGTGGAAGCCCCTCTTCTACTGTAAAAGGTATACAACACTATTGTGCATGGTTCAAACCGAATTTATTAATAGACTAGAGCTCGGAAATTTTGAACCTTTGTTTTAAATTAAAGTTTAATCCGTATGTTAAAGTTTTAAGGTTCGGGTGCATTTGGATACAAAAATCCAAAATCATTGTGCAAATAACTGAACCGTACTCAAATTTCTCGATAAGGGGCAACAAACATTATTTTTTGTTCGTTCATATAAAGCAGTGCATAAATATATATATATATATATGTATATATATATATCTGTTTAAAAGAAGACTACTAATATTTCCTGCACACATCGATTTATATCTTTTTGCCTAAGTTTTATCCCGCTTCCGACACAGAATTGTTTTCATACATAATTACGCAAAATAGCTGTCAATTTCTTACTCGGTCGTTTTTAGGCATGGCATTTGGCGATTTGGATTGCAGCATACCATTTCTACAATTCGTAGCAAAATCCGAATACGAAAGTGTCGCAGAATAGGGGTGGTAAATTCTATCTCAAACTGAAGCATTTTTACCTGAGCTAAGCGCTCGGGTAAAGTTAGCAAGCGTTTTTTGTTAAAGTTACTTTTTAATCAGAGTTCCTGGCAGCAAGGCAATAGTTCTACAGTTCCATAATCAAACTTTCAACAGATTTGTTAATTTAACCCAAAAAAAGCTAAAAAAACAAAAATCACTTGCTAACTTCACGCGCAAGCCAGTATCCAGCAAAAACAGTTCTGGTACGACCAACTGACAAGAAATAAAAAGTTCTTACAGTTCCCTAATAGTCCCGAAAAAAGTTCCGCGAAATCCAGAAAAAAATACAAAGAAAATTGTTACATACATTTTTTTTGTAATTACTTTTTAATCAGAAGTTCCTACAAAACTCAAAATGTTTCTAAGGGCCGTTTTCTCAAGTAGTTCTAAAAATTTATAAGCCCTTTGAAAACAAATTTTGTTCTCAAAAAATGTGTTCGAAGGGCAGATAAATTCTAACAGGTACTTGCTCGAAATTTCAGCCGTTTGGTATATTGTACCAAGGCCAACAATTGTGCCAAGTTTAGGAGAAATTGGTGCAGAGGTTACCAAGATATACACATAATAGCTTTATTTTTTGTCTAAAAATCATTGTATATATCAATTTTGAGTGAATAGGCTTCATTAGTTACTAAAATATCGCAGTTTTCGTATTTCTGAAAACTACCGTTATATGGGAGGTAGGCGT
>NW_023474005.1:0-3600 GCF_013731165.1 Rhagoletis pomonella
GATTTGGATCCAAAGACAACGGTCGCGCAGATTTGGAGGACAGCTATGTCGCGGTGAAACTCTGTATTCAAGCAAAACTTGGGGAAGTTGGGAATAGCACAGTTAGCTACTCCGAGATATCATCTGCCACCTCTGCTTCTACGTCGTCGCACTTACCAAGGTTATCGCTACCTACGTTCAGTAGGAATTACGCCGAGTGCAACACCTTTATTACGTTTTTTACTAAAATTTTCTCTCGAGAGCCTAGACTTTCGAACATCTAGCACTTTAATTATTTGTTGTCTTGTTTAAAGGGTTCGGCTTTTGAAACCGTAATGGCATTTCAAGTAACGATCGATAACCACCCGAAAGCCTTAGATAGACTGAGAGAACGCTTTGACAATCCCACTCTGATTTCTCTGGAAGGTGTCGCTTCACTTTTTACGCTGTAGCCAGCCGATAAATCGAACTATCAACTGCTGCGCAGTTTAGTTGACAAAGCATCGGCCATTCCAGTTCGTTTGAGTTGTTGGGCACGAGTTCCAATATCGCGAAAGCAATGCTGAATTAAATTGTTATCGGAAAATGTAATCGGCAATCTCGAAATAAATGGAACAAGTCGCTCGACTACAAATCGCTTCCAAGCAGGCTACAATGTACGGAAGTTTTGTAGCTACACTGCCAGTTTTTGCACTCATCCGACTCGTCGATGCAGCATAAAGCCGATTCTTGCAAGAATACTTGCATCGCTATCCGTAGCCAAAAGTCATCATTTGCCATTACTAAGCATTCTCGTATTCTTTGTTCCAACTCCAAGCACGCGAATAAGTATGATCACTTCATCAATCGCCTCAGCAACGGCTACAGAATGGCCCAATGTCCATCGAATCATCGTTGCCGTACCTGTAAACGAGCACATCACACGCTGCTGCATCATGAAAACGCATCACATACTGTGTTCAACCAACAAACGCCCGCATTCTTTAAGCAGGCCTAAAACGTACAACCAGCAAGCAGCTATACATTCACACATGGAGGTATCGGATTGCGGGCATGTCATTCTAGAAATGGATAGTAAAAGGCTCCACTGGTGCGTACAAACTTCGAAGAGCGCTATCCGACTCGTGTTCCAAGTGAACTTAATAACTGGTGACTTCGCTCAAAGGCTCCACCTTTATCGAGAAAAGCATCACATCGGCATTCGAAGTATTGGTGTCTCACTCACTTCTCTTAAGGCGCGAACTACCACAACTATCTAGTCGCGGACAACAGCCTTTCAACTTTCGCTCCAGTTCGGTATCACATCACATATTTCCTACCAACCTGATGCCGAAATCAATACCTCAACTTGGAACTTGCCAGCCAATACAACATTAGCCGATGAAGAATTTCTTAAACCTCTCCGTATTGATTTGTTTCTTGGGACAAATTTGTTGTTTGGGACTTGGCAGTTAAATCCATGCTACCTTATCATCACGGTTGTAAAGACCATTTCATAGCCACCACACATCAAAATGCCACTGGACGCATAGTTGTGAGTTTGCCATTCAAGGACAATACCAGTTACCTTGGAAACTCCTTTGACATCGCTCGTCGCCGATTCTTTGAATTGAACGACGCCTCTTGCATTCGCCTGACATGGAATAGTAGGAGAACCTTGGTCACATGTCCGTTGTAGCAGCACCGAACTTAGAAGAACCGCATTACTACATACAGCATCACTGCGTGCTAAAGCCTAGTAGTGTGTCAACAAAGCTTCGGGTAGTAATCGACGACTAATGCCGTACCACGACCAAGCATCACTGAACGAATTGCTTTTGGTGGGGCCAACAATCCAACCACAATTGTATATGTTGTTGTGTATGTTTGGCGCTTCCGTTTGCACCGCTATGCTATCTACGCAGATGTCACCAAAATGTACAGGCAAGTAGTATTGAATAAAAATGATAGTAAATTTCCTTGCATCCTTTGCCGAGCTCTCCACACCTAGACCTTCAGATGTACCAGCTTAATACCGTCTCATATGGCGCTGCCTAAGCCCCATATCTGGCAATACGCAGCCTTCACTATCTGGCAGATCAGTGTATGGGCGATATTCCAATCGGCACTTCCGCTGTTTTATGTCGATGATTTTCTGTGTGATGCGGACGATGCAGACGCTTTGCACACGTTAAAGACTCGAGTTATAGAGGTATTTCGGCGCGGCCAGTTTCCGCTATCCAAATGGCTCTCCAATCATCCGGATTTCATGGCGAGCCAACCTACGAAGGAGTTTACCATCACCGATGATTTCGTGACAAGCGAACTTGGGGTGACATGGCACCAACGCAGCGACGCTCTTTTGTTCACGTTCACGCCAAAGAAAATTTACAAGTCTGTCACAAAGCTGATAATACTGTCTACTTGGATTGCTGTCAACACTTGGATTGCTTTCAGCACTTGTGATAACCTCCAAAATAATTATGCAAGAACTATGGTTTCTGAAGCTATATATAATATATAAAAAAGTTTAACTTTAACCTCTGAGTTTTTTAAACACCGCAATGAGAAAACTTGACAGTTGTTCATAAACACAAAATGTTAAAATGGAGTTTATAGCTCAAAGTGAACATACTATTAAACCTGAATTCTTTGGAATAGTTTTTAGTTTATTGTGTGCAAATTTCAAATCGATCGATACACAAACGTCTCAGATATAGCGAGTTTAGATGACAATTTGTAAAAATATTCTATCACAGTATTATATTTTAATTCGTGCAAGCGACTGGTTTAGTGTGCTCTAAAGTGCTTTAATTTAATTTTTTATTAGTGATTTATATGTCGAAAGACTTGGTCTTCCGTTTGAGATGACTTAAAACTATATTAAAAACTGTCATCATTGAGAAAAATTAGCACCATCTACTATATACTATAAATCATTTCGAATTATGTTTCTCATTTTCTGTCTTCTTTCCTGCTAGTTGAAAAGTAGCTTGTTATGCACCGCTCAGCGCGCCTGGGACATTTGACGTGAGTTACCCCTTATGCATGAATGCAGGTGGCATATACGGTACTAGGGAGGTTTCGAAAGTTATATTTTTCACATTCGCGAATTCGAATGCGAATTTTCGCATGCGATAGCGAATATTAGGAATAACATTAAAAAAGCTGTAATCCACTTAAGTCATCGTTTTATAAATTACACTGTGCAACAAATTTCAAAAATTTGGGGGTGATGGGAATCGGATTTAATTAAGCTGGTGAAATAATGAAAAAGTACCAAAGGATTTGAAAAAGTTGGTTACCATTTCCTTGCTATCTAAATTTGAAATTTCTCCCATGAGGCGATTTCTTAGAGACTCGTATATAAAGCCGGCGACACTGAACAACTGCTCACTTTCGACGAATAAAGTACAAACATTATCTAAAATACGTAACTATTAATACAACTAAGTAAAATATGAATAGCACTGAAATGTTATGTATACACGACATCACAAAAAGGGGATAAAGTGCAGACGTTAACAAAAAATTCGAACACATTTGAGGGCGCTCAATTACCCTGCAGGGAAACCGCGGACTAGTGAATCAAATTTCTAGTTCCGTACTAGTTCTTTATCGCCAAAAAGGAACTAGGCCGAT
>NW_023474006.1:0-3600 GCF_013731165.1 Rhagoletis pomonella
CAAATTTAGTAACCTGGCCTTGATAAAATACCACTTCTCATTACTGTAGCAAATGCCTCAAGAGAGCTTTAGATTATAAGGCCGAACCCGGCTCTCCCTTTTCCATTTAATGAAATTTATTCTGTCAGTACGGAACTTATAAAATAAATCTCCATAACAAATTTAAAATACTTCGAGAGATTTTCTATCCTTCCAGAGATATGTATTAAGAAGTTTTTAGTATGTATGGGTGGCGACATGCCTCCTTTTTTAATAACTCACATTTTTTCCATGAGCAATTGATACATTTTGTATACACAACTCCATACCAAGTTCCAGTATCCTTCTACAAACACTTCTAGGGATATGTGGCAAGAAAAAGTAAATTTGTACTGGAAGTGCCACGCGCCTTTTTCTTATAACCCTAATTTTCTTCCATGAATTTAGAATTGATTTTACATACCCCAGTACCAAGTCCCAGTACTCTACCATGAACACCTCTAGAAATAAGCAGTATAAAACAGTTAATTTGTACGGCAGGAACCATGTCTCCTTTTCGAATAACGCAAATTCTTCTCCATGAGTATGGAATCAATTTTGTATACACATCTCGGTGCCAAGTTCCAGTCCTCTGCAATAAACACCTCCAGAGATATGCAGCTTAGAAAAATCAATTTGCATGGGAGTTGCCACACCACCTTTTCCAATAACTCTCATTTTTCTCCATGAGTATGGTATTAGTTTCACATACATACATACATATGTATTTCCATACCAAGCTTGAGTGCTTTACCCCAAACATTTGAAGAGATACGCAATATGAAACTTTCAGTCAGTATGAAAGGTGCTACGCCTCTTTTCCAAAAATGTCCATTTTTCTCCATGAATATGAACATGATTTCACACAGTGTTGGCAAACTGTTAATCTGACTAACGATTAAAAATTAACGATTAAAATGTTAATCGCGTTTGACGATTAAAATTAATTAGTCGTAATCAACTGTACGATTAATGATAACATTTTTTTAATCGTTAATCGCTGGCTGCGATTACGTTTAATTAATTTAAAATATTAATCGTTAATCCAATTAAAAATAAAATCTGATTAATTTGTCTACTTTGTCCGAGTTTGAAATCAAACACCAGTTATAGTAATTATGTTGTGTTTTACGCTTATAAAAAGCACATAATATAAAAAAATATAATTATTGTTATTAGTAATACATAAACTGGGAACTTTTACAAACCTAGTTTGTAAAACGTTTGTTGGTATATATCTTAATGAAAATGCACACCAAATTGCTTAGATTGATGAGGAAACCCGACTTAGCCATACCGGTTAACTTGCTTTGTGTGCACAGGGAAATTCCAGCATAACTTAATTAATCACCAAACCTACTTGATCAAATTAGGAGTTAATGAATAAAAATTAATTTTTTAATCGCGGTTACGATTAACTGTTTAGTCGGATTAAAATTAATCATGATTAACCGTAATCAGATTGAAGTTAATCGAATCAACTAACTAATTAAAACATCAATCGATTAATGCCAACATTGATTTCACATACATATCACTATACCAAGTTTCAGTTCTCTCCCACAATTACTTCCAGAGATATGTATGTAATATGAAAATTCCAATTTGTATGGGAGGGGCCTTGAGTTATCGGACTTACTTTCAGTCTAAGACTATCCTTCCGAAATCCGTAGTAAGTGTACTAAATTTCGTTCTGATCGGAAACCCGGTTAAGGAAGTAGCCTATTTTTCAGTCCAGGTCATAAACCATCTTTGAGCAAAATTTCATTTTCAAACAGGTATCCTTCTTAAAAAAGTAGCCTATTTTCCAGTCTATGTCATATGCTATCTGTGTGCAATCTTTCATGCAAATCAGTTCAGTCATGTACGCGTATTAATTTAATTAAACTTTCCTAATACGTGATAACTCTTAAAATAGTAGCATATTTTCCAACATAGGTCATAAGCTATCTCTGTGCGAAATGCCATAGAAATCTGTTCAGTCGTTTCCGCGTATTAATTTAATTAAAGTTTTTTTAACAGGTGGCAACTCTTTCAAAAAATTAGCCTATTTTCCACTGTAGGTCATAAGCTATCTGGTTGCAAAATTTCATGCAAATCCGTTCAGACTTTTCCGCTTATTAATTTAATTCAAATTTTTTAGCAGGTGGTAACTCTTAAAAAAGGTAGCCTATTTTTCAACCTAGCTCATAAGCTATCCGTGTGAAAACTTCCATGCAAATCAGTTCAGTCATTTACGCGTATTAATTCAATTAAACTTTCCTAATACGTGATAACTCTTAAAATAGTAGCCTATTTTCCTACATAGGTCATAAGCTATCTCTGTGCGAAATGCCATGCAAATCTGTTCAGTCGTTTCCGCGTATTAATTCAATTAAACTTTTTTAACAGGTGGCAACTCTTCCAAAAAATTAGCCTATTTTCCACTGTAGGTCATAAGCTATCTGCTTGCAAAATTTTATGCAAATCCATTCAGTCGTTTCCGCGTGTTAATTTAATGAAACTTTTTTAACAGTGACTATTTTTCGGGTCTAATTATTTTTGTGCTATTCCACAAATATTAGAACTTAAAGCTGCTTTCCTATTTTCGTACTTTAACGCTACTGGTTTCTACTACTTAGTATGGAAATAGTTTTTTAAATGGAACTTTTTCATCGAATATATTTGGGAATTCCAGCCCAATTCTGACACCATTTGGCTTTTGCATCTCCGATTTTTGTCATAATGTATATTTTAGGGTTAGAATTTTTTAATTTTTTTGGTCAGCGGTTTGCGAGTTCCCTTTTGAAATGCCCATAACATTGCGAAAAATTGGCCATGTGGGACCTCTTTTTTGAATATTTTTAATTTTTAAGAGGCTTTTGGAATATAAAATCGAACTATTGAAAAGCTACTCACAACAGTTTTAAATTTTATTTTTTTCAAACATTAAATCCTTTTGGACTTAAAAAAATAATATGTTTTTTTTTTGCGTTATTTTTCAAAACTTTTGGTTTCCTTTTCGGGAACTTTAGAACTTTTGAAAAGCTACTCAGAACAGTTTTAATTTTTATAGTTGTCAAACATTGAACTTTTTCGACTTTTTTGAAAACATGTTGTTTGCGTAATTTTGCAGAAATTTTTGTCTTATTTTCACTAACTCTAGAAATATAGTATAGAAAAACTAATTACAACAGCTTTAATTCACAGTTTTTTCAAACATTATACTTTTTCGACTTTTTTGATAATTAAAAAAAAGAAGATTTTTTCATCGTAGTTTTGCAGACTATTTTTTTCCTTTTCAGGAACATATTTTTTTGTCTTTTTGCGGCATTAAAAATTTTAAATTTTGTAGAAATTAGTTTTTGTTGACTATGATTTTATAGAAATTTTATGGAAATACGATTTTGAAAATTTTTCCGATTTCATATTCCGAAAGCGTTTTGAAAATGAAAATTTAAACAAGTAATTGTCATATAAAAATTCCGAAACTCTAAAATTTCCTCATGATCCAATGATCGGATCTAAACCAAATTAGTATGGGACCACCAATGAGGTACCACTTTTCCTTTAAAAAAATAATTATTGAAGTCGGTTAAAAAA
>NW_023474007.1:0-2478 GCF_013731165.1 Rhagoletis pomonella
TTCATTATTTCATTTCATGGGATAATTTTATGTTTTCGTTACGCTTTTTATCATTTCTTCAATTGTATCCGTAACTTGTTATTAATTTTTTTCCATTGCGTAATTTGTATACCAACTTATCACTTTGTTTGATAAGATATAGTAAATTCTCTATTTTTTAAACTGTTCGGATTTGGATAAGTGGAAACCTAAAAAAAAATTCTCTAGTAAAGCTTCCCCAATCACTTTCCGTTTCGAACCAGTTATCATACTTCATTTAATTTCAATATTTTCAGTTAATTTTACATATTGCACAATCCTATTTAAAGTCGTAAAGTTTAATACCCACATTGCAAAATTTCATTTCTTTTATCACTTTGACTGAGTTAAAATTTTCAAATAGGTGGCAACCTTCCTCAAAAATATTTCCAGCATCTATCTTTTTAAACCTCTTTAATTTGATACCTATATTGTAATAAGTCACTTTTTTTATCAATTAAATTTAGTTAGATTTTCAAATAGGTAACAACCCTCCTCAAAAATATTTTCGGCTGTGAGCCTTCTTTAAACTCTTTAGTTTGATACCCACATTGCAATATTTTATTTACTTTATCAATTTAACTAAGCTAAAACTTTTAAAATAGGCGGCAACCCTCCTCAAAATATTTCCAGCAGTTATCTTTCTTAAACCTTTTTAATTTAATATCTATATTAGAATATATCATTTAGTTTATCAATTAAATTGCGCTAAATTTTTTAACAGGTGGCAACCATCCTTTAATATTTTCGACTGTAAGCCTTCTTAAAACTCTTTAGTTTGACACCCACATGGCAATATTTCATTTATTTTATCAATTTGACTGTGTTAAAATTTTCAAAGAGGTGGCAACACTCCTCAAAAATATTTTCAGCAGGTATCTTTCTTAAGGCTCTTTAATTTGATACCAATATTGTAATATTCCATTTACTTTATCAGTGTAATTTAGTTAAACTTTGAAATAGGGGGCAACCCTAATCATACATATTTTCGGCTGCAAGCCTTCTTAAAACTCTTTAATTTGATACCCACATTGTAATATTTCACTTACTTAATCAACTTAACTGAGTTAAAATTTTACATTAGGTGGCAACCCTCCTCAAAAATATTTCCATCAGTCATCTTTCTTAAACCTCTTTAATTTGATACCCACATTGTAATAATTCATTTATTTTATCAATATAATTGGGTTTAAAAATTTTCAAATAGGTGGCAACCCTCCAATTTTTTGCGATATCATTGGTTCTGGTATTATACCGAACAATACAAAAAAAAATTATTCAAATCGGTTGAGCCGTTCTCGAGTTTTGACGACCGTGACATACGAACACAACATTTTTATTAATATAGATTGTATTGCCAAGACAATTCTCCGTGTAGTGTTAGGAAGCACTCCATAAAACTATCTCGTACTTTCATTGCATTATCTGCTGGCGCACCTAGAGCGGTACTTGAACGAATTGATTGGAGTATTCCATTATCTCCCAGCTCCGTTCGCCAAGTACCGGGCACAGCAATACCATTTCTGTTGTCGTCAACATCCGAACTTCGCATGTAACGTGATTTGCGCTTTAACAAGAAGTTATGTACACTCAGAAAAAGGTTTAGTTATAATAACCAAGATTTGGTTATAGTGAGCAAGTGGCATAATTGGATATGGCGAAATAAATATCTAGTTCACGAAAGTCTGCAATATACTTGAGACTTCTAGTTGGGACAAATGTATATTTGTTAATAATTACAAAACGACTACCTTGAGTGGACAATATTGTTAGTTGAATAAAATCATTGTTGAACAAATATAAACAATGCTTTGGTTGATACAAGTTTTCAACTAATTTTGTAAAGTTGCTTTAGACGTGAATCAGCTAACCGTTTATTATTGGAAAAAAAAGTTTCAGTTTGACACAAATAAAAATTTACTCGATGGTTGTTGTGTTTACTTCTTTTATTTGCATATATTAAGCATAAAAAATACATACATATTTACATAAATAGTTACTAGTGTAAATAATACATATGTATATGGTTGTAAGAATTTCCTAAAAAGAAACGATGAAACAGGAATAGTCGTGCGAAAACCCAGGTCAATATCTGTGGGAAGTGCTGGTTTAAATATACTGCTTTGCTTTTTCCTTGGCTAATTAATTAATTAATCCCAACGGCTTTTTAACCTCCATTCCCGCCCAACCGACACGAGTGGCGCAGTCCGCATGACGTACGGAACCTTTTTTTTTAGTTTTTTGGTGCCGAGTTGTGGAAACAGGAGTTTGTTAAGTGTCGAGATCCAAAACTATTCAGCTACAGAATCAAATTCATAAGCTGATTGGATATGCTAAAGATAGTATTTCAATTATTGAGAGTGGAAATAATAGTAAAAAATCGAGTCCGATACGTCAAACGTGCTGGAATGACAGTTAAAATCTTGACATAAACCACCGAATGATTCGTTTAGTTCAAAA
>NW_023474007.1:2578-3237 GCF_013731165.1 Rhagoletis pomonella
TTGCATGGCTTTAAAAATAGAGGTCGAAAGTGTCTTGACACTCGAGAAGGAACATTAAAATTAACCTCAGCCAGGAGGGCCGGGCTATTAATCAAGCCTGTCATTAATTTTATGATAAATATTATACCTAGCATTTCTCTACGACTTGCGAGTGTTGGGAAATTTATGAGTAATCTGAATCCCAGTTAAAATTACGCAATGCAAAAAGCAAGAATTGTTTTTGAATTGATTCCATCCTTTCTGAATGAACTTGGTAGCGGGGATTCCAAACAATAGATCCGTATTCTAGTATAGGTCTAAATAAACTGGTAAAAAGAGCTTTTGTAACATAAGGATCTGTGAACTCTTTTGACCATCGCCTTACAAATGCAAAAACGCCTTTGGCTTTATTGACTGTAACATTAATATGATGGTTGAAATTGAGTTTGGAATCCATTGTGATACCAAGATCGACAAAATTGGATACCTGCTCCAGATTATAATTTGATATTGAATAAACAGCTGGTTGAACAGCCCTCCGAGAGAAACACATAACTTTATATTTTTGAAGGTTTAGTGGCATATAGTTTGTATTACACCAACTAACCACGTTGTTCAGATCCGCTTGTAACAAAGACCTTTCTTCGATAGAGGACAATGTTTTAAAAAGTTTCACATCA
>NW_023474007.1:3337-3599 GCF_013731165.1 Rhagoletis pomonella
CTTTAATGATGTTGGAAGAACAATCATTAACAATAACTCTTTGTGTTCTATCAGAGAGATAAGATGAGATCCATTGAAGAAGACTGGGCTGAAAGCCGATTAGGTCGAGTTTACGGATGAGTAACGAGTGACATACTTTGTCAAAAGCTTTACTGAAATCGGTGTATATTACGTCGGTATGAGCATTTCCTCTAAAACCGTTTGAGACATGAGTTGTAAACTCCAATAAATTAGTCATAGTAGATTTTCCTTTAGAAAACCC
>NW_023474008.1:0-3599 GCF_013731165.1 Rhagoletis pomonella
TTTTTTGAGTACACCGTTTTATAACCCATTCAATTTTAGTCTAATAATGAAGTATTCAAGTGGCTAAAAATTACGGATGATTTTTTAGAATTTTTTCGCCGAAGTTTTTGCGGGTTTCTTCCATATAAAAATAAATTGTTTTTTTTCGTATATGGAAGCAAATGCGACAAAATATATTCTAAACAAATCAACGGTAATTTTTAGTCACTTGAAAGTTGCACATTATAAGACTAAAATTGAATGGGCTATAAAATTGTGGCCTCGAAAAAGTTTTAACACTTCTGAGAAAACCCTTTGAAATTTGGGTGAAAACTTTTTGCATTATTTTGTAGTTTTTTAGAAAGTTTTAAACTTGGGTTACTATCATGATTCAATAAAACAAGGTTGTGTAATTTGTGACAGCTAAAATTTGACACTCCTTTATCTAGATTTGTATTTTGGAAGTAGGAGAAAGGGGAGAATGTGATCGCCTTTGGCGAAAACGGTAGTAGAAAGGTACTACAAAAAGTACGCAAAGTATACAATAAGAAGTAAAGAAGTGTACAATAAGAAGTAAAGGTGTATTATTAATTCTATGCGAATTTGCAATATATTTGGTGTTATAATGGAAATCTAAACAATACATAAAAATATGCATTTTTGATTTCAGTTATTCGTCATTTGCTGGAAGAAATCTAGAATACCGACCGTTCAGCTATACAAAAATGAAAAATGCAGATCAATAGAACTTTTTATGTTCATTTCAACCGTGCCAAAATTATTTGGCGAAAGTGAAAAATGAAGACGTTCTAGAAGGTTAAAATTCAGTTTTTAGATTTTTTAAATATTAATATCTTATGAACTATTTAACCGATTAAAAATTTAATGACGTCACCACCAAGATAATTGATTTGTCTTTCAGCTGATGCACATAATTTATAGCTTTTTGTATTTTTAACCTTCGGAGGACACACCTTTTTTATTTGACGTGAACGACACACTGGGGTAAATTGCACCCCAATTGAAATGTTGCTTTTAAAACAGACAGCTTAAGCTTTTTTTGCATATATTACGCTGGAAATATTTAGATAAAATAAATTTAAAATGAAATGTCTTATTGAATTTTTCAAAGGTACAAGATCATATAATTGCATGGTTAGCTTTTATTGACATAACGAAAAAGTTTATCAAAAATAGGCTTTGCACTGGGGTGTCTTACACCCCAGTGTGTCTTCTGAAGGTTAAACCAAAACCACTAAGAAACGAACAAATGTTATTTTTCATGAAATAACCTTTTTTGAAAAAACTGCATAATTAATGGTAAAGAAATTAATATTATTTAGAAAGTACAAGTTATTACCTTTAATTCGATATTACATATTTTGTCACTATCTACTTTTGGGTTTCAACAATTTAGTGATAATAAAAATACAAATAAATAAAGCAAATAAACCTCTTATATCTTATTTATTTATTACCTGCGCCGAATAAATTTGGTATCGTTCAAATCAGCGTAAAAAGTTCTATCAATCGGTATTTTTGGTTATTTTATAGCTAAACGGTCGCTATTCTACACTTGTTCTAGAAAATTACGCAAACGAAGGTGATGCTCACGAATATTTAGTATGAAGAATTTTTGGTTTTACTACTAATATCATTAGAAACTGTAGAGTAAGCAACATTCTGCACAAGTAAAGGAGCCGATTTTATGTGTGGAAGCGAGAATACTGTTTTATTACAAAACCTTACTATTATTGAATCAGTTTTGTTAGAGAATGAACTGTAGTTTAAATGAAAATTCTTAAAAACTAATAATTAATAATTAAACATGTTTAAGTGCCAAACAATATCAATTTGAGGTGGGGGTGCTATAGATATGTCCTATACTGTATATTATTTTAATGAGTTACGTAAAAATAGTGCCGAAATCCATCAATTGTGCTTAAGGTGCCGGCTGCTTTCGAAGGGGTCAAAAATGGCAAGACGCGAACTCATTTTCTATCGCTGATAGACTCTTTTTTTCTTCATTTACGATACCTTCGCAAAACCGCCCATAGACCAGTTGCAAAACCGCCCAAGTTCGAGGCCACGTAATGAGCGGCAAAGCGGCAAGCGGCTGAGCGGCTGAACGGCGCCATACAAAAATCTCGCTCAGCCGCTCAGAGCATGGCCACTTCAATAGAATGTTTTAATTAAGCCGCTTCTTTAGCTTTGCCGCTCATTGCGTGGCCTCGGCCTAAATCACCGTTATGTGACTAAAACCACAGATTTGTAAAATAATAGCAAGAGAAAATAACGCCAAGGCAATGCCTTAAAAAAAAACGTTTTTCCCCTCTTTTGTTAAACTTTTTAATTTAAGGTAGGTGTTTTGCAGGCATCGGTTATATGTAGTTTAAACCTACTCACCCTTGTATAGATAATCTGGTATCCCATATAAATCGAAGTTCCCTGGTGAATGCTGCCCATAGCTGGGCAAGTCCGCTTTTACCTCCATAATGTGCGTTGCAGGTAGCTAGTAGGCAACTAAGGCGCCAATACAAAGAATCCATCATTGCTGATTTTATTCGATGCATGTCATACTACAAATATACACATGATGCATATGTACATAAGTATTTTATTACTGAAAAAAATATATTTTTTAAATTAATTATTTGTACTTCTTTCATCTCCTTTGGATCATTCGAAAAGCTATATTTAGCAACATCATTCATCTTAATTCATTTTCATTAAGCGGGCCAGCTATATTATTAGAACCCTTTAGAAAATTTGAATCTTCAGGCAGATGGCTTAAACGAAAACGTCGAAGATGTGGATCTGTTATGTGTGGCAGTGACTTTTCTGAACCGCTTGGATATTCCGTTAAACTCTGTCCTATGTAGGTTTCTAAGGTACCTTTATCAGAATGTACTTTTAAATACTGCCGTAAGCAGTTTGACAAATAAGATGTATAATACAGTTGTGCGACTTCGACGGAACAAAGTCAGAATGCAGCGGTGAATCTATAGCACCGCTTTCAGGAACCTCCAACCAATCGTAACCAAGGTATACTTGAGTACACGCATCGGGGAAATATCCGCATGGAAGTGCAATAAATTTCTTGATATTTAAAAATTCATTATTTTCACAGGAAGATTCATATAATGGTAAGCTCATTGAAATTCGTTTACGTACTGGTTTTAGAGCGTAAGTGTTTCGCACGGATACAGTGATCGGATACACACAATTCGCTGGAAGTTTCTCTTTGAATAACGACAGCAAACCAGATAGGTATCGACATTCAATCGGTGACTGTTTAAGACACTACATCAAAATTAGTACGTTGCGTTAAGTGCATTCCTATTCCGAGACACATACTTAATTTTGTATCGTGGATTTGCACAAAGATAGGGATCATTGGACAATATTCTGCCGACACGATCGCTGCGGCACTTAAGAAAAAGCTGAATGGATTTGATAACAATTGCTTGTGTGATTGATGTAGATGGATCAACACAAAACTATGCAACCCATACAGGAAAGAGATCGCATGCGCACTTTTGGAATTTTTGGATATTAGCGATGGTCCGAATTTGCTTTCAGCTGCCATTAGGTCATTATATATTGAACTATTTGTTCCG
>NW_023474009.1:0-3599 GCF_013731165.1 Rhagoletis pomonella
CTGAAAAAAAGGAGACAGGGTTGTTGAAATTCAAATAAGTGGTTTAGCAAATTTTAAACCTATAATATGCTCGCTTGGCGAAAGACTGCGAACGCTGTTCAAATATCGATTGTATATTTTTATTTTATTTTATGTTGCTTTGATGTTCTCATCATTCTAGATAATACGAAAACTCAAATATAGCCAATTTAAAAATCAAAGTTAATATTGCGAAATTACCATTGCAATTTTAAATTGAATTTAAGAATCAAAATGGTTCAATTTGAAAATGGTAGAAACACAATTTCATGTGATGCAAATGACATCTAATTGTTTGGGTTTTTTTAATTTCTATTGTGTTTTTAATATTTACCGATTCAATTTATGTAACTTAAAAAACCTTTCTAAATACACGCCTATTTGTACGCGAAGTGATGTTGGAAAATAAATTAAATTTTTTTTATATTTTTTTGAAAAATTTTTTTTTGTAAGCATACTTATTAATTATTAAAACATGTCGTGTGCAAGAATATATAAGCACTTCCACATTAACTTAAAAATATTAAAAAAAAGAGTTTGGTCTATTGCAATATTTTTCATTTAAATTGCGTTTAAGTTAAGCCATTTGAATCAGTAAGTCAGACCGTATCACAAACTTCACAAATTTTTTTTTTCAAATTTTTCTCAAATTTTTTAAATACAACGTTGTTAAAATTTTTGTTTTCACTTCACTCAAACTCCAATTAAACATACCATAATTTAAAAAGTGTTTTTGCAATTTTTTTTCACATAATTTTTAAATATTTTTTTAGCTAAAGAAAGAATTCTTTATTAAAAACCTAAAAAAAAAACAAAAAAGCATTTAAAAAAATCGACTCACTATCTTGAACATCTTGCTGTATTGTAAAGCGTTTGCTAACTGTTGATGGATACGCTGTCGCGAATGCTTTTTATATGAGCTAGCTAAACAAGCTCACATCTTAGCCCCAATCTTAGGAGGCGAAGAGCATGGCCCAACTAAAACGACACCTAAGTAACAACAACAATTAAAATATGTCTACATATACATACGTACATATGTACATATGTTGATGGCTTCCTTACTACCTCACAAACGTTTGTCAAAAGGCACAAATACTTATATATTTAAAATAGTTGAAAAATACTAATGCCAAACTAAATAGCAAAAAAAAAAACAAAAGCAAAACGAAAAGCTATGAGAAAAAATATAAATTAAAAATCGCTGAAATCTGAACTCATTAAAAGTCGCTCTCAAACTTTTAATATCAAATTTAACGCCACATTATTGCTGACGATGCTGCGCTTATGCATACATACATACATACATACAAACATGTAGATGTATGTACGTTTGTGTGTTTAATTAAAAGATAAGCAAGCTACACGTTTGGAAGACTTTGCTGCCTGGCTTTCAGCGCATTAGGCCACATAAAGGCACATAGCCGGTGGGGTGGGGTGGGGATGCGCTACTACTCTGCGCTATTCAATCAACACATCTTCTTCACGTGTTTTATTTAAACCATTAACAACAACAAATAAATGATTTAGCAAGAAAAATAAATAAATTTATATATGTACATATTTGTATGTATGTATATAAGTATTCAAAAAAAACTACCTACTCGTGCTTTAGTTTCGCAGCCGTTCAAAAAAACCTAAATCCAGGCGCAGGCGCAGGCGCAATTAAAACAACATTTCAACAGCTCTCAGATCATAAAGTAAGCAAATATCTAAGTCTATGACAATTTTATTTGCAAATCCCATTTGAGTAGTAGAACTAAAGCAAATAAACAAACTAAAACTAAAATAATTAATAACTAATATTAATAATATTTTTTTTTTGGCGCTTACCTACTTTTGCTAAGTGTTTGGCCGACCTTCTCCTCCAAATTAATGCTGTGCGTCCTGATGTTATAGCACAAATGGGTATAATGATAAGGTTTTCAAGGCAGAAATACACTCTGAGGTTCGCCCTTGACTCCCTTTTCTAATTTACATATGTATATGTTGATCTGACTAGGAATCGAACCCTGGTCCCACGGAGTAGTAGTACGCCACAGTGGTGGCCCATAATAATATGAAAATCCAATTTTTGAGCTTCAGCCGAAGCTGCTTAGTGTGCTTAGTGATGGTTGATGGTTATCAAGTCTTCTGTGCTGAGCGTTGATGTGATTAATTTATGCTTAACAAATTTCTACATACATCTATGTAGGTATGTACTACACACACAATATCTTTCGCCATTTGAGAGAACAACTTAATTGCCTTCAGAAATTTGGATTAAAGTTCAATAAATAATTAACTTGCAGACTAAATGTTGAATTTTTTATTAAACTTGTATTAAAACGGCATCTTAAAGCACAGTTATGATCAGCTTATACTTTGAATGTTGGATAGTAAGTAAACCAACGTACCTACGGTGTTGTGCTGTAACATCAATTTGTTTGGCAAATCAATTGAAATTCTTATAAACGAACAAACCAATTTTAAGCAATATTCCAGATAATCATTTATCGACAATGCCTGCACACACGCAAACCCATATAATATCCCTGCAGGGAAAGTTGCTAGTTGTGAACTTGAATTCTAGCATTTTGCATTTCAGCCCAACTAGTTCACGTTCTATCGTTTTTCATTGTTGGCGACTGGTATTTTTAACATTGCCATGTCCTACGAGATGTCAACTCTCAGGCTATGCATCAGCATCTACTAGTAGAAATACTAGTAGCATCATACCAGTTGATGAGATAGTCTGCCAATTCGCCCCCCGTGAAAAGCATAAGTATGGCTTTTTGCTCGCGGCGCTCCAACAGTCGCAATGGCCAACAGAACAAAGCACTCGCGTGGTATGCCTGAGGTCCCAGATTCAAGTCCTGGCGCAGGGAACATTTTTGTATTTATTTATTTTTTATTTTTTTTTATTTTTTATTGAATTTTTTTTTTTTACTTTTTTTACTTAGGATTTTTGTTGTAGGACTCATAAGTGTGTAGGTGTTCGTGTGCACATGCTTTCTTATAAATAATTAGACCTTATGATTTAGCTGCTAAGATTTGGTTGTGTTTAGACCTTAATTCTCACAAACGTTCAACTGTAACTAGAACTTAAGGCTCACTTGTAACTCAAGCTAATAGAAATCGTTTCAATTGTAGCGAGTAGAAACCGTTTTGTAAAAAACGACGCTATACGGCATTAAAAAACGAATCGAAGAGATCATTCGATTTTGAACATTACAAAGAGCGGACGTGTTTTGATTTATTTTATTGCCACCTGATATATTTCATTAATGTAATTTTTTAATTTAATTGAAAAAAAAATGTATTTCTTTTTTTATGGCGCAAGATTTTCTTCCCATGTATGTATGTTTTTTCTGCAATGGAATTATATTTTCAAATTTGTTATTTATATTTTAAATTGAAATAATTATTTTTACTTACATCGGTTTAACTTTAAAAATCGTAACCACCTCCAAGCGGCCTCGAACGTGCGATCTCAGAACCAGAACCAGTAATCTTCACGTGACGCCACAGCCAACATTTTAAAAAAAAAAGCAGTTAATTGCGTTTTATTTTTGGCTTTGGCAATTCAAAGGCAGATGTCG
>NW_023474010.1:0-3599 GCF_013731165.1 Rhagoletis pomonella
GTAGCGGTATCGGGAATGCGCCAACTTCAGTTCATTTCACCATAATAGGTTTGTTCCACACGAGCCCGCGGGTACCCACGGGTGCCCAAAGCAGCCCAGAAAGCGTTCCTCACGCTAGAAAAATGGGTAATAGAGAGCGAATACGTTCCACTTCTGGATCGTAAGAATCTTCTTCTTTGTGCACGAAACAGCCCGGACTTTTTTTCCGGGCACAAATGTGCAAAAGGGCAATTTGAAATAACTACTGTTGTTGTTTAAGTCCGAAAGCAAATTTTATAAAAAACAAAAGTGCAAAATATCACAGAATTTTCAGAAAATGTAGTTATATAAGATATAAATACACGTAAAATCATTGTTTAGAGCTGATATGTTGATTCCGGGCACGAAATGTGGTTTTTTGCGTTCCTCACGCTCTGGGCACTTTTGGCACGTGTTGGCACATTTTTGACACTTTTACTCTCTAATTACCGGAGCAGCCCGGAAAGCGTGGGGAACGAAGCTAATATGTATGTATATAATTACGCATAAAAACCCTGCTGCTATGTTTTTTTTTGTACGTACTAAGTGAGCGCAATATTAAAAGCAGCCACTCTTATCCATCTATGAGATAGATTCTATGTATATCACAAAGCTCTAGAACGGCTGAACCGATTTTTTTGAAATTTCGGACACCTGCTGCAGACGTTCAAAGGATGGTTATAGGCTAACAAAAATCTCGATATAGAAAAGGGGCGTGGAACCTCCCATACAGACCGAGTTTTTCATACTCCATATCTCTGGAAATGTGCATGGTAGAGTTCTGGAGCTTGGTATGGAGATATATAAAATCGATCGCATACTTTTGGAGAAAAATTGGAGCTATTAGAAAAGGGGGCGTGGCACCTCCCATACAAAGCTAACTTTTCATACTGCATATCTCCGGAAGAGTTTATGGCATAGTATTGGAACTTGGTATGGAGATATATGAAATCCATCCATACTCTTGCAGAAAAATTGAAGCTATTGAAAAAGTGGTACCTCTTATACAACCCGAGTATTTCATACTGCATATTTTTGAAAGCGTTCAGGAAATGTTCATGGTCTAGTGCTGGAACTTGGTATGGAGGTACTATGTATGTATATGAAATCAATCGCATACTCTTGAGAAAAATTGGAGCTATTTTAAAAGGGCGTGGGCCCTCCCATACAATAAAATTTTTCCATACTGCATTTCTCTGGAAGTGTTCACTCACAGTACAGCACTGGAACTGGGTATGGAGATATATGAAATCAATCGCATACTCAAGAAGAAAAATCGGACTATTTGAAAAGGGGGCGTGGCATTTCCCATATAAACATAATTTTCATAATAAGTATCCCTGGATTTGTTCATGGTAGAGTACTGGAACTTGGTATGGAGATATTATGGGCTGGTATCTCCAACTCAACTTAACTAAGTTAAGCCAATTTTTTAGACTTAGCCAAGAATAAGCTGTTTAAAAAGTACGCTAACTTTTGACTTAAGTCCAAAAAATGGCTAAACTAAGTTAAGTTGAGTTGGAGAAACCAGCCCTATGTTTATGAAATCAATCGCATACTCTTCAGAAAAATTTGTAAAATTTTTGAACTTGTTACGGAAATATATGAATTTAGTCACATACAAATGGATAAAAATTGGAGTAATTGGAAAAGGGGCGTGGCACCTCATATACAAACCGAATTTTTCATACTGTATATCTCTGGAAATGTTCATGGTAGATTACTGGAACTTGGTGTGGAGATACTATATATATGCAATCATTCGCATACTCTTGAGAAAAATTGGAGTTATTGTACAAGGGGCGGCGGACTTCTCATACTGCATATCTCTGGAAGTGTTCATGGGACAGTACTGGAACTTCGTATGGAGATATATGAAATCAATCCCATACTCATGGAGAAAAATTGGCTCTTTGAAAAGAGGGCATGGCAAAGTACAATGGTACTGACTTTTACTTATCTTAGGATGTGTATATAATTCTTTTGTAGGCATGTTTGTGAGTGAAATCCTGAACAGCTGGAGGAATTTTAACAAAGGTTTGTGAGGTTTTGAGTGGGTCTCTGGCTAGTTTAGTTTCACAATTTAACCCGCCAGTTGGCGCTGGAGTTGAGTTATTACTAAAAATCTTTTCTATGATCCGATTTGGCGAATATTCAAAACATGTATTGGAAACTATAAAGGCAGTCCAATTGTAAAAAAGAGCTGCCAGGTGGTGCTGAGGTCGAGTTATTACTAAAAATCGACAGGTAAGAAAAGGTGCCGTGAATGTCAGACTAAATCGACCTACTGAACCATTGAGTATATCGAACTCTCGTGTGTTACGATTGGCCCAATGGATGTGATTTGCCAACATTATTATGCGTTAAAACTTCATTCGGAGACAGGGAAGAGTTGTGAGTTGTGCAGCGGTAAATCTCAAGTCACCACCTGTCGAAATACCTTAAAAGCCAGTTTTTTACTTGAAATTAATATGGAACCTGACAGAAAAAAATAATTTTTCACTTAAATTGTTTTCATGAAACCAGCTTTTAAGGTATTTCATCTAAAATAAGTCTATGTATGTACATACACACATATATAGGATTTCTGTTGAACAATGATACGCACCTATTTTCGAATTGCAACCAACTATAAGATAAAGTTTCTAGGCAGATTCACTATAGATCGGGATCATTGTTGCCGCCAGGCAACTTCTTCATGAACATAACACTTTCGTTAGATTATTTAAGGCGGCAAACGACCACCAAACCATAATCTTAGCCGATGAATGTGCCAATGGAAATTGTAAACGTAGACTGTTCAAGAAAATGTTGGACCAAAATGTTTAAACTAAAAATCTAATTTTGGGCGGGACGAAGTTCGCCGGGTCTGCTAGTTCTGCTAATAAATTGGCAGCGTCTGCATCGTAAATAGCAGTGTGATCAGATAATCCCAAAACCATATTAACTATACTTGCATAGTGTATTTTTTTATTTACTTCAGCATAAATTAATTCATAAAGTCATAGAAATTAAACATATTTGAATTTAGCAAAAACCATAGCATAAAGTAGGGGTGAGAAATAAAAAATAAATTTAATTAATTATTTTTAATACCCGTTCGTCCTCGTAAACCAAAAAATTTTATTTGTTTTAATCCAGAGAATATTCTCTTTCATTTGTTATTCTACATTGTGCTGAATTTTTTAGATAATTTTTTGAAGCAATCATATCTTTAAAATTACAAGATCCTTTTAAAAAAACCTGACGTAAGAGAGAAAATCTACAAACGAAGTTTTACCATAGTTTCGTAAGTATTTTGATTGCTACTATTTATACCTTTTTTTTGTACTGTTTTATATTATTCAAAATGATTGAACTCTATGTAAAGTGGGGAATTTATAAAAAAATGTAGCTAAAATAGCTAACTCGAATTAAAAAAAGCTCAGAAATTACCTTATAGCTAAACGCAAATTTCTATAGCTAAACGTCGAAATTAATATGTAGCTACAAATTAAACTGGCAGCACTGATGCTGGGCACACGAAGGCAAGTCCCATTTTGTCGTGGAATTAGTGCGTCACGCTCATGGTTACCACATTT
>NW_023474011.1:0-3598 GCF_013731165.1 Rhagoletis pomonella
TTTTTTTTTTTTTTGTTAAGCATTCTTAGTTTTTGTACGATTAGTTTTCGTTTTGCTGTAAAGTACTTATTAAAATTAAAGCAGTTGTGAATTACAGAAGTAAGGTAAAATCAAAGGAAAATTTAAGTCAGAAAGTTTCAAAAACATGAGAAAGTATTTTAATTTCACAAACATTTTCAATAGGTACTCTTCAGATCATATGTTCCGGCTGCACATTTTAATAGCATGACGTGCAAAAAACTTCCAGAAATGGAATCGGTAAACGATTAGAACATCTGATTTGTATCCGCCATTCTTTTCATTTTCGGACAATTTTACGGGTATCTCGTTTGCTGGAAATGCATGGTTTCTGAATAGTCCCATTGGGAGCAAATGACTACCACAGACAAACCAAAATATAGTGGGTAGCGGAATACCGTCTGAGCTACAGAAAATGGTCTGAGATTTCAGGTCATTGCAGGAACGAAGGAAATAAAATCGCCGACGAACTGGCAATGGAACGCTTATCGTCTGACACGCAACCGTCGGTTGGATAAACTCAGAACGCGGTAAATGCTGGCTCTTTGGCAACCTTTTCGCTATTCAGGACATATGTAAATCTTTTGAATAGAGCCAACATCAGCTTAAGGTTATATTTTTGGTCTTTTTTCTACCTAGATCACTACCTCTACCCCTGTTCGTTCTAATAACATTTATTTTATTCTGTTTTCCTTTATCTTCATTTTTGTCTTTGATATCAAAATCGATAGTAACATCCAACCAAAAATCCATAACAAACCCGACAACAATATCGATAAACTAAATCGGTGACAAATTCGATAAAAAATTCGATAGCAAAATCCATAATAATATCGATAACAAAATCGATGAAAATTCATATAACAAAAGCGATAACAAAATCAATAACAAAACAGATAAGAAAATCGATAACAGAACAAATAACAAAACCGATAATTAATCGATAACAAAATCGATTAAAATATCGGTTACAAAATCTATAAAAATTTCGATAACGAAATCAATAACAAAACAGATGACGAGATCGATAACAAAATCGATAACAGAACAGATAACAAAACTGATAATTAATTGAAAACAAAATCTTCAAAAATATCGATTACAAAATCGATAAAAATATCGATTGTTATATTGATAAGTCCCGAAGATATCGATACCAGAATCGATAAAAATTTGGATAGAGAAGTCGATAAATATATCGATAACAAAACCGATAAAAATATCGATTAATGTATCGATATGTTCCGAAAATCTCTAAAATTCCAAAATAGTTCCCAGATTGAGTCTCTATGTCTCTATCTATATCCTTTTCTTTTTAATTACCTTTATTTTAACCTTTCTTCCTCTATCTTCATCTATGTATACTTTTATCGATATCCTCATTGTCATCTGTTTCTTTATACTTATCTTTGTTTATAATTTTATGATTAGCATTTTCTTCATCTACATATTGACCTTCACCCTTATATAAATAAAGTGTTTAAATTTACCTTGGTATCCGTTTTTGCCTTTATCTCTAAGTTTTTTTTTAGTTTTTGTGTTTATTTTTACTTTTGCCTTTATTCTTTTCTTTATCTATGTACGTACTCACCTTTATTTTCATTCTTGTATTGGTATTTTTCTAAGTGTTATTCGTTAACCTTTTATTAGCAAGTTTTTGTTAAATTAATTTCCGTGTGCAGCTTCCTTTGAATTTGCCAATTAACTCCCAACCAACCAACCGCCGCTAAAGAAGTTTTACTTCAAAAATTCATTTTTTTAAGCCCTCATAAATATCTCAAGATACCTTTCGATCGAAATAAGGGAACAAATCAAGCGTTAAAGAAGCGCAAAACTGACTTCGATAGTCGCAAGCGAAACAAAGAGACGCAAATAACACAAATGTTCATCTCAGCTGTCAATTAAGTTAGTGAGATGGTTTCATATGGGTCAGTCCATTTAAAAGTGGAAAACGACATAAATTTTAAAATACCTTAATTATGCCTATTTCAGTAGTAACCTCGTGCTAAATGACTACATTTCATTAAGCTGATAAAAAATATAAAAAAATAGAAAAAAGCTGTAATAAATATTTGTATATGGAAACTTTTACTTCATATACAACTAGCTTTTGCCACAGCTTCGCCCGCGTGATGTTTGATTTAACGCAATTATTTTAAATGTAACAAAGAAGGAAACAGATAATTTCACCAATACATATTAAAAAAGTTAAGCATTTGAAATTATGAAATCAACTGCAATACATTTCTGTTAACAATGTTTCTAAACTTATTGTCTTTATATATTTCTGACCCTCGAGAACCCAACATAGAGTTTTCCGAATGACAAACATGGAGTGCCCAGATGAGATTGGCTTCATTCCATATTGATACTTTGATACCTAAAATAAAAAAGTGATACATATTGATACATTTTAAGTCTCTTCTCTACTACAATTTTTCACAAGCCCGCGGTCACACTGTCTTCAAGTCACTCGTCATACCTGTGCTTGTGTATGGCGCGGAGGCATGGACAATGACAACATCAGATGAGGCGGTTCTTGGAGTTTTCGAAAGAAATATTCTGCGAAAGATTTATGGTCCTTTAAGAGTTGACGATGGCGAATACCGCAGACGATTTAACGATGAGCTTTACGAGCTTTACAATGATAAAAATGAATATGTTTTGAGTAAAATTCATGTATCTCAAAAGCGCAGGAAAAATTGTACCAATGATCGTGTTGCGCGTTTACAGTTCCACTGAAAAAGGACAACAAGCCCCCGCTGGCTTCGTCGGGGAGTATGAATTATGATAAACGCATTTTGGCAGCGCAAAGGATGCATTTTTCGGAATCGGTTAAAATCCTTTCGAGGAGGGCAACTTGTGCAATTAAATAATATAATTAACTGGTAAATATTTGATTTAAAATACGATTTGAGTAAGGTACCCTGCAAGAAAAGTTACTATAATTTGACAAATCATTTGAGTGGCAAGACTGATAGAGATTTCTGTCACTGGCTACCTACAAGTTTCTATCAAATTCTAAAGGGCAGTGTGAAAAATCTGATGTAAATATTTGTGTACAAATTCTTCCGTCTTCCTCCAACTTATGGCCTTATTTTATGGTCTCTTTTTAACCAACGCAAAGCTTGCATATGTGTTAGTAAGATAAATGAGAATGTGTTAGTTTCCATCACACAATTCTTGTAGGCGTACTTGTATCATACAAATTTTATTTATGTATTCCCAAATCATTTTGAAAGCAATATCCTTTATTTTACGTTAGCTAATATGGTCACCGTAGATATAGACATAGTGCAGCGAATTAAAATCCAAAAGAAACATTTCGGTACCAACTATCGAAAGTATTGGGTACTTTTTAAATCGGTACCGAGTATTGATCAATGCTTGAAAGTATCGACACAGCACATCACTAAGCATAAGTTACCCTCAAGGGAGTGTCACACGATTGGCACATTTGTAATTTTTTATATTTGCCCATTGGTGCAAAATAAAAAAATAGGGACGACAACTTTTTTTGTAGTTACACGATTGGTACAATACAGCGAACTTGTTGTGAAGAATTTAAACACATTTTTTT
>NW_023474012.1:0-3598 GCF_013731165.1 Rhagoletis pomonella
GATTTGGATCCAAAGACAACGGTCGCGCAGATTTGGAGGACAGCTATGTCGCGGTGAAACTCTGTATTCAAGCAAAACTTGGGGAAGTTGGGAATAGCACAGTTAGCTACTCCGAGATATCATCTGCCACCTCTGTTTCTACGTCGTCGCACTTACCAAGGTTATCGCTACCTACGTTCAGTAGGAATTACGCCGAGTGCAACACCTTTATTACGTTTTTTACTAAAATTTTCTCTCGAGAGCCTAGACTTTCGAACATCTAGCACTTTAATTATTTGTTGTCTTGTTTAAAGGGTTCGGCTCTTGAAACCGTAATGGCATTTCAAGTAACGATCGATAACCACCCGAAAGCCTTAGATAGACTGAGAGAACGCTTTGACAATCCCACTCTGATTTCTCTGGAAGGTGTCGCTTCACTTTTTACGCTGTAGCCAGCCGATAAATCGAACTATCAACTGCTGCGCAGTTTAGTTGACAAAGCATCAGCCATTCCAGTTCGTTTGAGTTGTTGGGCACGAGTTCCAATATCGCGAAAGCAATGCTGAATTAAATTGTTATCGGAAAATGTCATCGGCAATCTCGAAATAAATGGAACAAGTCGCTCGACTACAAATCGCTTCCAAGCAGGCTACAATGTACGCAAGTTTTGGAGCTACACTGCCAGTTTTTGCACTCATCCGACTCGTCGATGCAGCATAAAGCCGATTCTTGCAAGAATACTTGCATCGCTATCCGTAGCCAAAAGTCATCATTTGCCATTACTAAGCATTCTCGTATTCTTTGTTCCAACTCCAAGCACGCGAATAAGTATGATCACTTCATCAATCGCCTCAGCAACGGCTACAGAATGGCCCAATCCATCGAATCATCGTTGCCGTGCCTGTAATCGAGCACATCACACGCTGCTGCATCATGAAAACGCATCACATACTGTGTTCAACCAACAAACGCCCGCATTCTTTAAGCAGGCCTAAAACGTACAACCAGCAAGCAGCTATACATTCACACATGGAGGTATCGGATTGCGGGCATGTCATTCTAGAAATGGCTAGTAAAAGGCTCCACTGGTGCGTACAAACTTCGAAGAGCGCTATGCGACTCGTGTTCCAAGTGAACTTCATAACTGGTGACTTCGCTCAAAGGCTCCACCTTTATCGAGAAAAGCATCACATCGGCATTCGAAGTATTGGTGTCTCACTCACTTCTCTTAAGGCGCGAACTACCACAACTATCTAGTCGCGGACAACAGCCTTTCAACTTTCGCTCCAGTTCGGTATCACATCACATATTTCCTACCAACCTGATGCCGAAATCAATACCTCAACTTGGAACTTGCCAGCCAATACAACATTATCCGATGAAGAATTTCTTAAACCTCTCCGTATTGATTTGTTTCTTGGGACAAATTTGTTGTTTGGGACTTGGCAGTTAAATCCATGCTACCTTATCATCACGGTTGTAAAGACCATTTCATAGCCACCACACATCAAAATGCCACTGGACGCATAGTTGTGAGTTTGCCATTCAAGGACAATACCAGTTACCTTGGAAACTCCTTTGACATCGCTCGTCGCCGATTCTTTGAATTGAACGACGCCTCTTGCATTCGCCTGACATGGAATAGTAGGAGAACCTTGGTCACATGTCCGTTGTAGCAGCACCGAACTTAGAAGAACCGCATTACTACATACAGCATCACTGCGTGCTAAAGCCTAGTAGTGTGTCAACAAAGCTTCGGGTAGTAATCGACGACTAATGCCGTACCACGACCAAGCATCACTGAACGAATTGCTTTTGGTGGGGCCAACAATCCAACCACAATTGTATATGTTGTTGTGTATGTTTGGCGCTTCCGTTTGCACCGCTATGCTATCTACGCAGATGTCACCAAAATGTACAGGCAAGTAGTATTGAATAAAAATGATAGTAAATTTCCTTGCATCCTTTGCCGAGCTCTCCACACCTAGACCTTCAGATGTACCAGCTTAATACCGTCTCATATGGCGCTGCCTAAGCCCCATATCTGGCAATACGCAGCCTTCACTATCTGGCAGATCAGTGTATGGGCGATATTCCAATCGGCACTTCCGCTGTTTTATGTCGATGATTTTCTGTGTGATGCGGACGATGCAGACGCTTTGCACACGTTAAAGACTCGAGTTATAGAGGTATTTCGGCGCGGCCAGTTTCCGCTATCCAAATGGCTCTCCAATCATCCGGATTTCATGGCGAGCCAACCTACGAAGGAGTTTACCATCACCGATGATTTCGTGACAAGCGAACTTGGGGTGACATGGCACCAACGCAGCGACGCTCTTTTGTTCACGTTCACGCCAAAGAAAATTTACAAGTCTGTCACAAAGCTGATAATACTGTCTACTTGGATTGCTGTCAACACTTGGATTGCTTTCAGCACTTGTGATAACCTCCAAAATAATTATGCAAGAACTATGGTTTCTGAAGCTATATATAATATATAAAAAAGTTTAACTTTAACCTCTGAGTTTTTTAAACACCGCAATGAGAAAACTTGACAGTTGTTCATAAACACAAAATGTTAAAATGGAGTTTATAGCTCAAAGTGAACATACTATTAAACCTGAATTCTTTGGAATAGTTTTTAGTTTATTGTGTGCAAATTTCAAATCGATCGATACACAAACGTCTCAGATATAGCGAGTTTAGATGACAATTTGTAAAAATATTCTATCACAGTATTATATTTTAATTCGTGCAAGCGACTGGTTTAGTGTGCTCTAAAGTGCTTTAATTTAATTTTTTATTAGTGATTTATATGTCGAAAGACTTGGTCTTCCGTTTGAGATGACTTAAAACTATATTAAAAACTGTCATCATTGAGAAAAATTAGCACCATCTACTATATACTATAAATCATTTCGAATTATGTTTCTCATTTTCTGTCTTCTTTCCTGCTAGTTGAAAAGTAGCTTGTTATGCACCGCTCAGCGCGCCTGGGACATTTGACGTGAGTTACCCCTTATGCATGAATGCAGGTGGCATATACGGTACTAGGGAGGTTTCGAAAGTTATATTTTTCACATTCGCGAATTCGAATGCGAATTTTCGCATGCGATAGCGAATATTAGGAATAACATTAAAAAAGCTGTAATCCACTTAAGTCATCGTTTTATAAATTACACTGTGCAACAAATTTCAAAAATTTGGGGGTGATGGGAATCGGATTTAATTAAGCTGGTGAAATAATGAAAAAGTACCAAAGGATTTGAAAAAGTTGGTTACCATTTCCTTGCTATCTAAATTTGAAATTTCTCCCATGAGGCGATTTCTTAGAGACTCGTATATAAAGCCGGCGACACTGAACAACTGCTCACTTTCGACGAATAAAGTACAAACATTATCTAAAATACGTAACTATTAATACAACTAAGTAAAATATGAATAGCACTGAAATGTTATGTATACACGACATCACAAAAAGGGGATAAAGTGCAGACGTTAACAAAAAATTCGAACACATTTGAGGGCGCTCAATTACCCTGCAGGGAAACCGCGGACTAGTGAATCAAATTTCTAGTTCCGTACTAGTTCTTTATCGCCAAAAAGGAACTAGGCCGAT
>NW_023474013.1:0-3597 GCF_013731165.1 Rhagoletis pomonella
GCACCAGCACGAAAACAAAGGCACAGGGCCCAACACTGCGGGCAAAATCAAGGTGGTACGATCAGGCGCGCAAACAAATTAGCACGCCGCATATGCAAAATGCATTAGGACAAATACGGGGCGACATATGTACATGCATATATACATACCTACATACTGCGCACATACAACACACGAACTAGGGCACAGGAGCAGCTGGAAAATGTTGTGATCAGGTGCATTAACGCAACCAACAACACCCAACAAGCCAAAAGACAACAACGATGTACAGCAACGTAACCCAGCCACTTGTGAAGCGCTTAGATAAAAAGGCGGCCAAGGAAAGGAAAATCAATCACAACACATCATGTCGTCATACAATACCAGCGAAGGAGACGAATACTCCGCCGAATATTTAAGTGACTCCTTACGGGTTAGGTTGAGGAGGATGACGGCACCAGAAACCGAAGGAAGCGAATCCGGGTCAGTGAGCGGCGACGAAACGGAGGTGTTCGGCGAACTAGGCGAAGACAGCGACGATACGGAGGGGTTCGGCGAACTAGATGAAAACAGCGAGGGTGAAGGGGCGTTGGAAAAAGTCTCCACTCCCATAGTAATCTCCAGCGACGAAGAAGACGATGAAGATGGCTACCAGCCTAATATCATGTCCCCACCGGAGCTAACCACGTAGTTATGGCTATTGAGTTGGTTATCCCGATAACCCACTTGATTTAGCGTAGTTTCGCCATATAAAAATGACAGCACTTAACTATTTCACTGAGATGGTTAAAAGCTAACCAACTCGAAACCACGTTGAAAGTCTGATACAACCCTGTGTTTTCCCGCCATCTGTGGGTCATTAGCGTTAAAATGTAAAGAATTCGTTCCCTACTAGTGTATGGACTCAACTAAGATCAGATTAGATTTACTCCGGTTTTTGAAAAAATTTGAAATCTACTCCTCTACTCCGCTTGACTTCCAATCTATTCCGTTTTTTTCATTCATGTTATGCCCCTCTTGGGGCCGTTCTTTGAGTGTTCACCACCGGTTTCAGTAAAAAAATTGAAAGTTAGCCAAATCTCACTGTTAAAAAGTAACTCTTTCATAGCAATGCGTCAATAAAGTAACTTCGTTATTTTTTGATGTATGGCTGTACAAATTGGCGGATGCAGAACTTTACTTAACTTGTTAAAAAATATATGTAGAATGAAATTTATATAAAGTAGAAAAGGTTTGCTTTTTAAAAAATTAAGTGTTAGATAATATACTATACTATATAGAAAATGCTAAAAATTACCTAAATATGTAACATATTATCCTTACATTTCCCCGCGTTCTTATTTTGCATGAATAGAAAATATTTTAGTCAAACAATTAATGTCAGAAACAAAAATAAAAAATTCAATCTAGTACGTATTATTTGTTTTTGCTCCGATTTTTGCAGTAATTTAGTCCTGAATCGATTTTTTGAGGTCCGAACACTGTTCTTTACATTTGTACTGTTTTATAAACCTCAAACCGCAGTGTGGACAGCAATAGTTAGTGATGTGGTTAAGTTCGATTTGAGATGGTTAACTTTTTGGTGGGGACATGGTATAAAAGACGAGGCGAAGTAAATATCACCGCCGAAGACAACCAACGCGCAGGGGTACATCGAGTACACCCGCAACGTGGGCATACGCCTACGTATTTTTACGGACACCACCGCATCTACCCCAGGAGAAGGACCACCACCGAAGCGGTATATTTGCGAGGCCATCAGCAACACCACACAAGACGACGGCGAGATGAGCCTGATGGCGAGCGAGGGTTTATTCCGCGAAGTCGATGAGGCGGCCACTAACCACAACTCCCATTCCGAGGAAGAAGACTTAATGGGAGAAATATTGAGGTGGCTGGACGCGAACGAGGCTCAAACCACAAACCCACCAACGAATTGGCGTAACCTGACTGGAGAGGCCCAACTGCCAACGGAGCTAACCGAAAGCCTACGGCGACATCTCCAAGAAGAACGAAGGCCAGGAACGAAACAGTCGTTCCGAAGAAAGGTTGAAGGGCGTTGGTACCGTATTCGAATTTCCCGAAACGGAGACGTGACGGTAACAAACGCCTCTCCGAAGTAGAGGGGGGGTGTGAGGACCCCAATCCTAGGGCTTGGAGCCCCCACAACACTCATGTACATATACACATAATTTTGAATTGTGCATAAAATATATATGTAATTTAATACTTTGAATTGAAAATACATACTTTGAATTGTAGCCACATATTGTACAGCACTAAGCGATTTGAACTACCGTTATAAGTCATAGAATAATATACATAAATACAACTGTACCTACATTTTAAGCACGATGGCAATAAAGAACAAAGCGCAAAGGACAACGGGACATACGCGACGCGACTGCGGCCGGCAATTTGTATAAATAGCCGGCCAGCAATCAAAGCAGACAGGAGTCGTCAGGCGACTGCTGCAGAGTCAGGAGCTCTTGCACACATAGGGTAGGTTCTACTCCCTATGTTAGGTATCAGGAGTGGGTCTGGTGGTGAACGACGACAAAACGAAGTATCTCCTGTCATCACACAAACAGTCAGAGCATACGCGTCTTGGCACCCACGTCACTGTTGACAGTTACAAGCTTGAAAAAGTAGACGACTTCGTTTATTTGGGAACCAGCATTAACACCAATAATAATGTCAGCCTTGAAATCCAACGGAGAATCACTCTTGCCAACAAGTGCTACTTTGGGCTGAGTAGGCAATTGGGAAGTAAAGTCCTCTCTCGTCGTACAAAGATCACACTCTATAAGTCACTCATCATGCCTGTGCTGGTGTATGGCGCGAAGGCATGGACAATGAAAGCATCTGATGAGGCGGCTATTGGAGTTTTCGAGAGAAAGATTCTGCGAAAGATTTACGGACCTTTACGCGTTGGTGATGGCGAATATCGCAGACGATTTAACGATGAGCTGTATGAGCTTTATAACGATATAGACATAGTGCAGCGAATTAAAATTCAGGGGCTCCGTCGTCGTTCGAATGGCCAGAAACGCTCCTGCTCTGAAAATGTTCAACGCGGGCCGAGATGCTGGTAACAGAGGAAGAGGAAGGCCTCCTCTGCGTTGGAAAGACCAGGTGGAGAAGGACTTGGCTTCACTTGGCATTTCCAACTGGCGTGCTGTTTTGGACTCGGTCAAAATCGCTTAGGCGGTTACAGCGCCAATAAAGAAGAAGAAGAAGGCCCAATTTCAGATGGCCTATTTAAGTAGAGATTGTTGATAAGCTTAAAAACTTCATTTTCAGATCACTTAAATGACCAATATTTGCTATTTAAATATGAGATATGAAATCCTGTGTTTGTACCAAAGAACCAAGATTGATAGGTAGGTTATTTTATCAATCTTGCCAAACAACAATCAGCTGCTCTGCACAAAGTGTAAACAAACAAATAAATTCAACGATTTCAAAGAACAAGCAACAGTGTTGCCACTTGTTCTACTCGACTAGTGTATTAAAACGGAAAAACTTGGCAGCACTGTATAGTTTTCGAAGATTTTCGTCGTTTACTTATTTCAGCACGACAGTAGACAATGCCAATGTTGTCGAGTCGTACAATTT
>NW_023474014.1:0-3597 GCF_013731165.1 Rhagoletis pomonella
TGGGGAAATGACAATAATTTGTAAATATTGTAAGGCGTTAAAAAAAAAGTCGTGAATCCACTAGATTATGTTGTGCTTGAGGCGAAGTAAAATTGCCACAATTGGTCCCACCACCAGGTCCCTTACGGCGTGGCACCACCCATAGTCGTGGAAATTTTGAACACCTATGACTTCAAAACCATAAGTCATATGAACTTGAAATTTGGTATGCAGGCACAGCTACGCTAGGTGCTTATAGTAAGGTATATATGAATGAGTTTATAAAAGGGGGGCGTGGCACATCCCGTAGGCGTGGAATTTTTTAAAAGCTATACCTTCGACACCTTAAGTCACATGTACTTTAAATTTGGTATGCAGGTATAGCTGTGGTAGGTGCTTATAGTATGGTGTATATAAGTGAGTTTGTAAAAGGGGGCGTGGCACATCCTATAGGCGTGGAATTTTTTATCAGCTATAACTTCGACACCATAAGTCAGATGAACTGAAATTTGGTATGCAGACATATCTATGGGAGGTGTTTAGAATAAAGTATATATAAATGTGTTAGTAAAAGGGGGGATAAATATGTATTAGACCACTCGGATATTAAAAACTGTGTTTTTTTTGAAACTTTAAAGTCTTTTGATCATTTTGAAATGTAAAGATTAAATCATTTTATTGATCCCGCAATGCTGTTAAACGAAACATGTGCAGGTATGTATAATGAATCAAACTACTTCTGAAATAAGCATTCTACCGGAAAAGTGCGGCTATACTAAAGCAACTAAGCGAATAGGAAGCTAAACGGAATCTACCATAGTAGACTAATTTTATTTTAAAAATTCTATCGTTACCTTAATTCATTTTATATTAGTAATGGAACAAAAGTTTTAGTACAGAAATTGAAGATAAATATATAGTAGTTGAAGAAAATAATTTTTCTCCTCCAATTTGGGCTGAACTGAATACTTGTATTACTGTTTTATATTTTGATTTGTTTACCCCGAACGACGTCGGGTGCTCTGCTAGTATATTCATAAATTAATTAAGTAAAACGCGTTTATAAATTTGTGTATACGTTTTAGCACTTTTCTCAAACAAACAGAAATAACAATGGCTGACAGAAGAGCAAATGTGTGCTGCCATACGTTTTAAAAGTAAGTACGCCACTATTAAGGGATTTTATTTAAACGCGGCCAACACAAAACGGAGTTGTGCGTAAAATCGTCATATTTATATGGCAACCGTGTTCTAACGGTATTTGTTATATTCTCTTCTTCTTTTTTCGCTTGAAGAAGCTGGCAATGCGTTTTTTCGCGTCTTTTCTGTGCTTTTAAATATTTTATAGTAAGAAATATAAATAAATTTCTTGAGATGAGTGATACCGAGTATGGTAAGTTTTCTTTTCCTTGCATTTATTTCAATATATTCTATATTATAATTTTTACAGAATCCGATAAGCGCAGGGGCAGCAAGACCCAAGCTGCTAACCTCAGAGGGGTATCAGGCCATGTGGAATTTGCGCAAACTTGGGGACAGACTTGGCACCGTTGCGCAATGTATTCAATTTGCAGAGGAGAACGTCCTGCTTTTGTGTAGCAAACTATGCTCGACGCATAGGACGCCAATGTCTGTCCTCAATAAAGGGAACACAGAGCTGGGCAGTTTTTCTTGCCGGAGGGGGCAATGTCGCACCAAATCGGTTTCCCGGGCCAAGGGAACATGGTTTGAAAATGCGCGTGTATCTATATATTTTATATGACTTGTTGTTTTGCGCAACTCTTCAACCACCATACGGTGCGGCTCGAAAATTACGTTGGAGGTCCTTTATCGAGCCGAAAAATCACAGACTGGAACAGTTATTGTCGCGAGAGAATAGTTTTATACCAGCTTGACCAGCAGCAAATTGCAGCCAAAATTGGCGGTCCGGGAAATGTCGTCCAAATAGACGAAAGTAAATTTGGGAAAAGAAATTTCAACAGGGGTAATATTAATTTAAATAGTTGGTTTATTTTTATTAAATACTTCCAATTTTCATTTTATTTGGTTTTATTTTTTTAGGGAGGAGAGTTGATGGCATGATTGAAGACGGCAGCGAAGATCTTCGCTTGGAGGTGTGTCCGGAAAACGGTGCTCATACCTCTAATTCAAAAGCACGTAGCGGAGGAGTCTACCATACGTACCGACTTTTGGAGGGCGTGTGATTGCCTGTTGGATTTCGTATGAGCACCAGAAGGTAAACCACAGCGATCCGAACAACCCGTTTGTAGCGCCAGATGGGACCCACACCTAAAGAATAGAATCCCAGTGGAGAATAGTGAAACCGTTTTTTTTTTCAAAGAAAACTACAACAATCGATAACATTTTGCGGATTCAGTAGTGGAATTCTTATGGCGTAAAGCCATTCTGAAAAACAGGGAAGACCCTTTTACAAAATACACTTACAAACCGTATTATTTCCGTTTTTATTGTTTCTTTTTTTTTAATATACTCCCATATATATCGAAAAATTTTAATAAAAAATCACGCGATTTTCTATTAAAAATTTTTTCCTGCGGCGCTTTTTATTATAAAATCGATACTTCCATAAATTATCCAAATTTTTAATACAAAATCGCGCGATTTTTATAAAATCGATACTTCGATAAATCGCGCTATAAATAATTACAATTTTTAATAAAAAATCGCGCGATCATTATGTAATTTTTTTATTGCCTCCGTTTTGTTTTTTGTTTGCATTTTTTTGGCATGTATGGCAGCACCGACATTTCAGCTCAATTGTTGTACAAAGGAAAAGGTGAGGTTGAGTTCGGTATTTTTTACAACTTTAAATGCGATTTACTTCAAAACTATAAGCCTCCGGAGGGTGGGGTCTTGAGATTAAAATCTAAAAAAGCTCCTCTATACTCACTAACATTTTTTTTTCAAAGTCTGGATCCGTTTTAGAAAATTTTCCACATGAAACCAAATTAAAAAGTACAATTCGATTTAGTTTATGTGTTTGTTTTATTTGTAAAAATATATTGTCGAATATCTATATATAAATAGGCAAGCATGAATTAATTGGGAACAATTTTCTCCTATGTTTCTTAACTGATTCGAATGATTGTTGCTTTGTTGGAAAGGTGTTTCGGAGGAGGAGTGCACAAACTTTTAACTTTTCCGATACATGGCGCAGGGGTCGAGCTATACAAAAAATATGTGCTTCAAACTCAGAATATACATTCGCTACATAAGGATAAATACACCTGCCAAAAATGAGCCTGATAGCTGGCTCCAAAGCCGAGTTATGTCAAATTCAGTTCCATGCAATATGTTCTCATATATCTTTTACATTAATACGCAAACATAATTTTTGTCGTACACTTTTGAGGTACTTAATCCCCATTGATTTTCATGAAGCTCATATCAAAAGAAATGTGGGGTGGTGTAGATGTGCCGAATTTAGTTTTTAACCCTCTAAGAGCCACTTTGAGCAAAATATTTAAAACAAAAACTATTTACAGTCCTGATTGGAACAAGTTCAGCCCGAATATCAGTTAGAGAAGCACTTTTGAGGTACTTAGTCCCCATTGATTTAAATGAAACTCATATCAAATGAAAGATGAGTTAGTGTAG
>NW_023474015.1:0-1589 GCF_013731165.1 Rhagoletis pomonella
ATACGCATACGCAAAAATTAAGTTTTATTTTCTGAGCAAAAAATAAATATAAATATACGTATTTTCGGACTGATTTGCCTGCTTTTTAAAATATATACTGGCTATGTAAGTAGAATCATGTTTGCCTAAAATGGTCTTCCTAGGTGGCGCCAAGGTTGAGATATTTCGAAATACCGTATTTATGGTCCGATTTGGTTCGAATTTGGCGTATGTAGTTGAAAAATAATAAGTCATAGATTTCCAACAAATTCACCCTGAATTGGCGCTGAAGTCAAAATATAAAATATATTCTAATATTCTAAAAATTCATTCAAAAGCAATATTAACAAAAATATAAAGTCACGTGACGTAGCGTCACACCGTTTCACACTTGGGGTTGTAAAAGAAAATTGAAACAAGTTGCATTAATTCAAAAAACTCTCAAAACAACTAGAATGGCTCCAAATCGTATTAAAATTAGTTTCATGAAAATAGCTTCCACAATTCGGACAGTTTTGCGATTTTGTAAGAAAAGAAAAAATCTACTTCCATTTTTTGTCACCTAACGACACTCTCTTTAAATGCTTATATTTCAGGACCAAGCAGTTCGATTGTTTTCATTTTTCGGTTAAATATAGAGCTAATTATGTGCTATACAATGGCCTAAAAAAGTTAAAGGAAACAAATGGTATTCCTTGTTTGTATCACATTGAAACGCACGACTGTCACGTATGCGACGTATGGACATGCCCATATGTGAGTTTAACAATCAGTTTATCGTAAATTTTAAATACAGTATATTTTGCTTTGCTGCCTCTATGCTTAAGTGCACATTTAAGATACCTACCCCAAAATGCGCATCAAAAGCATTATTTTTAACATTTATAAGGAAACTGCTGCGATAGATGCATTCAACATACCTGCACATTGGCGATACCTGCTTTAAAAATTGCGCGACTAGTATCAATTATCAATGAAAGTATTACGTTTACCTGCACTGGCCCTACAATTACCTAATTTTACAACCTTTTATTTAGTTTGCTCATCTTGCAGAACAACTAAAATGGCTATCAATTTATGTAGTTATATAGAAATTAGATAACATTCGGTAAAAATTTCGCTTGCAGTAATTTCTACATGGTAAGTGCTCCGCCAATATTTGGTTTCATAGGGATTCGGATACCTTCCTCATTGAAGTAGTAAAGAAAATTCGCTTAAGTACCTTTTTCGGTTACGTGCACAAGTTTTCCGTGCAAAGAAGGATGTGCAGCTAAGCAAAATATACTGTAGTTTTATTTCATGGTAAGTTTAAATGCTTTCACATATAGAATTTTTACTGATATTTAAAAATCAATTAAGGGTTGCTAACTTTCTAAAAAGTTAATTAAAATATACTTCTTGTATAAGCTTTGAGCTTTGAGCTTTGCTCAAATTTATCATCAGGGTTTCCCATTATCTTAAAATTAAACTTATTTAAAAACATACGCAAGTTAACTAAAATTTTACAATACGGGTTTCAATCGAAAGGTATTTGAGAATGATTTAGTACAGACAAATTTTTTGAATAATTTTGGTACCTATCAATGCCAGTTCAGGATCTGAACTAGTTC
>NW_023474015.1:1599-2874 GCF_013731165.1 Rhagoletis pomonella
GGGATGGAGCAAATGTGCACCCGCCAAGTTATGCACTCGCAAAATTAAAACTTAAATAAGTACATATATTTATTTTCCAATATTCAATAAATCCGGAAATATCAAATAACTATTTATTTCATTTTATTAGTAATAATTTGTATCAATTTAAATAATTCAGTATCGTAGTACGTACATACATATCGACAAAAATATAATTTTACAAAATAGAAAAAAAACTTCTTTACTGACGCACAAACGGTGATTTAATTGGGGTTTCTACTTTTTCGGTATATCAGTCTTCAAGAATCTTGCCTTTAAAAAAACAAAATATACACATTAATATCTTTAAAATCAAGAAAACTAGCTTTGAACAAATTGTGGCTTACAACGTTATTTGAGGCGACCATTCATATGTATATTTTTAACGAAATCGAACAAACAAGCTTATTCGATAACGGAACAAAGGACCACTAAATTTAATTTCGGCGCACACATAACACACTGTGGGTATAATAGCATAGCTGAGATGTTGGTACGGCTAGAGCTAGTACTTTGAAGAAGCGCGGCCGAAGGTCGCCTACTAAGGAGTTGTGCGCATAAAAATATTACATATGACAAAACCCGAATTTTAAAAACTTAAATAATAATTATTTTAATTGTTGTTACTCAAAATAATTTTTGGTTTTTATACCCGAGCGCACTTGTGCACAAGGGTATATTAATTTTGTTCACATAACTGTTGTTTGTAACAGCCAAAACGAATCGAGATAGACATAGACAAATGTATACATAAATGATCAGAATGAAAGGAGAAATCGATTAAGCCATGTCTGTCTGTCCGTCCGTCTGTCCGTCTGTCCGTCCGTCCGTGTACACGATAACTCGAGCAAAAATTTAGATATCTCAACGAAATTTGGTATGAAGGTTTCCATTACTCCAAGGTAGGTTGGTATTGAAAATGGGCCAAATCGGACTGTAACTACGCCCACTTCCCATATAACGGTAATTTTCAGAAATACGAAAACTGCGATATTTTAGTAACTACTGGAGATTATTCACTCAAAATTGACATTTACAATAAGTTTTAGACGGAAAATAAGAATATTATAAATTTTGGGAAATTGGGCGTAGCCACGCCCACTTATGGTTACATGTGTATATCTTGGTAACCGCTTTACCAATTTCTTCCAAACTTGGCACAGTTGTTGGCCTTCGCACGTCATACCAAATGGCCGAAAATTTTTAAAATCGGACATAACCACGCCCGCATCACATATAACGGTAATTTAGAGA
>NW_023474015.1:2884-3597 GCF_013731165.1 Rhagoletis pomonella
TAGAAAATTGTTTACAGTTGTAGAAAACCCCGTAACACAACTGTACAAGTGGGTTCGTTTTGTTACGGAAATATACTACAATTGTACAAAAAGTTCAGTAATTACAAGTACGGCACTTGTAATTACAAGTTGCTTTGTGTTACAAAATAACTACACTTGTTTAATTTATTTCAACACTTGTAGGACTTGTAGCGCTTGTACTACAGGCCCCAGGTAGAATTCGACATACAATTGGAAGTGTGAAGAGTACAGAAACAATATGGTACGGATGAAATTTTAATAAAAGAAATTCCTAAAAGCTTTTAAAAAATGAAAGATTTTCTAGTATCTAGATACCCTGAACTGGAATAATTTTTCTATTTGTATGTACTTGTTTCCAGTCTAAATGCGAAGATGGCGTTTAACTTTTTTGGAACATTTCAGTTTTCCCAAGATTTTTGTTAATCAGCCCTTTCTACCCTACTCTTTTTCTTCTTTAACAACAGAGCTGGACTCCCACTACCTTTTGCATTTTCCGCTGGTCTTTTCTTGTATTTCCTTGCATTTTGTCCGAGGCCTTCACAAGCTAATGCGCGTCAAACCTGTACAGTAGTGAGCTTAACATCGCGTTCTGTACTGAACATTCATCCAGTCACTCTTCCTCTCGAATAGGGATGGCAAAGTCGACTTCGACTTTCGACCAAAATCGACTTTTTACTCCTGAAAGTCGAATT
>NW_023474016.1:0-3596 GCF_013731165.1 Rhagoletis pomonella
GCTAAATACTGATTGGTCAATAGATAAGTAAATGCATTTGTAACATGAACAAAAAGCAGAACACCATGTTACATAGGGCATTTTGGACATATGAATGAAATGCAAGATGTTTCAGATAATTTCTAGATAATTTGTAAATTAGTATATAAGTTGGAAAATTTATAATAAAAACTCAGATTCAGTTTTATACTTGAACTTGCTTGTCTTGTTATTTTACTGAACTCAAAAAAGGGCATTAATTGCTAGTCTGCCGAGTTTTGAGCCTCGCTTTACAAACCAAGGCTCCTATTGCATTAGTCGCGCTTTCATGCTAATGCAATAGCTATCCAAACTCTAAAAACACTAATAACATATTATATGGCCCTACCTAACTGGAATCCTAGTAGAATCCTTCTTACATGGACGAAGAATTCCATAAACTTTTTAAAGACTTGGTTGATAGACTTGCAGTGGAGGAGTACAATCCCACTGAGGGCGTGGAAATCCAAGCACCACCTTACATCCCTATCCCGAAACATTGTGGACCACAGCCTATAACAATCGAGCAATACCGAGAGAGAAACCAGTCGAGAAAGCAACGTCCGGAACAGCCAGCAGCACCAACTAAAAAAAAGGCGAAGGGCGGCAAAAAGAAGCGGCTAAACAGAGAAAAAGCGGAGCTAAGGCGTTTAATAGACCTCAGCTGTGGAACACAAAATAAATTGATTTATCATCAATTGAGAGAACTAGAGAAAAAACAAGATATTAATAAATAAATAAATTATGGGTTGGTGGAATAAAGTGAGTAACGCAATTCTCATTGCAATTGCTGGTTACGAAGTAGGTAATAACAACCAAAAACCAAAAGATAACAATGAGAAAGAACATTGGATTTTGGTATCAGCTATAATTTTCGTGTTAATTTTGATTATATGTATTTCAAAATTAAATAGTTATTATAAAAGTTATGTTAATAAGAATGTAAACAACAATATTGTTTAAATGATGTCACGTAAAATTAAATATTAAATCAAATTATATAAAAAAAAAAAAATATTAAAATGTTTTGTAAATGGACCAATTCATAGATCGTTTGACTAGAATTATCACTAATTTGAGAAAATCAGGTAGCAGAGGATATACTAACAACACATTAATTTTAAAATTAGAAGAGGTAGAGCTAGTTAAAAAACAATTTATAGAATTTAGCACTGGTAAGGAAATAAAAAAAGAATTCATAGAGAAATTTTACAAATATTATGAAACAGCAGACATTATTAAAACAAAAATTAGAAAAATTAGACACAGATTCCACTCACAGCATGTCAGATTTAGAAAAGGAGACAGAAAATTCAAACATACCTCCTGAAAATTCAAACTTAAAAAATGGCATCATTCAATATAGAACTATCATTAAAAAATATACCAGAATTTTCTGGAAATTTTAAAGATTTAACATCATTTTTAAAAATCGTTGAAATAATTTACAATTCTTTAACAACTGACGCGAAAATACTACTCATAGATTTTGTCGTTAATGTGAAATTAACATCAAGTGTTAGAACTGCTGTAAGTACTAGAGAAATTAATGACTTCAATAGTCTTAAAAATTCACCTCAATCAAGATATAAGTCTACAAAAACAATAGCACAAATACAACTAACTTTGAGTAAATTCTTGCAAAAGAACATGAAAATACAAACATATAAAGAAAAGCTTCTAGAATTGATTGCAGAATTGAATGAGCTGCAAATAAACGAAATACCACAATGCAATGCTACACAGAAAAACACGATTATTTCTCTTAATAACACTTATGCATTGAATATATTTAAAAATGGTCTTAATGCAGATATTAAGCCTATAATTTTTGCTTCTAAACCAAAATACTTGAATGAAGCGGTACAACTAGCAATAGAACTAGAAAGTCAAATGCTAGTAATGAAAATCAAATATTATACTTTTCTAATAGAAACAATTCATACAAGCGGAATAAAAATAACAATAATAAAAATTATAACAATAGAAATAATAATAATAATAGAAACAACAATTCGAATCACAATAATAGAAATTTGAACCATAACAATAACAGAAATAATAATAACAATCATAGAAATAATAATAATAGAAATCATAATAATAATAACGGGAATAATAATTACCAAAATAATAATCGTTTCAACAATAGAAACAACAACAATAATAATGGTAGACGAAACCAAAATGGTAATAACAACAATCGTAATAACGATAATAATTATAATAATAATAGAAATAACGTACATGTGGTTCAGGAAAACTCCGAAGGTCCGGAGATGAACAATCAAAATTTAATCATTCATCCTCCGGAACAGAATTAAATAAAATTTATTCTATTTCTAAAAACACTACTAATTATATACAATTAGACATAGGATCAAAAACTAGTTTAACATTTTTAATAGATACAGGGGCTGATATTTCATTATGCAAATTAGGTAAATTAAATGAAGAACTTTTTATTGATAAATTACAATCATGTTCATTTTCTGGTATAACTAATGAAAAAATTAAATCTATTGGAATCACAGAATTAAATTTTAATTTATATGATAACGGAGCAAAGCACAATTTCCACATAGTCGATAAAAATTTTCCAATACCAACGGATTATGATTATGAAACATTCACGATTTCATTAACTTTACAAGAAACAGAAATTACATTTCCCATGAAATCTAGAATAAATAGAGATTACTACATAAAAATAGAAAAACGATCTGAATTATTATATCCAATACAATTAAATTTAACAGAAGATAGCATTATTTTAAGTAAAGAATTATAGTCAGGTATTTTTGTAGGAAATACAATAGTTCCAGGAAAAGGCATTAGTCATGTTAAATTTCTAAATACAACAAATGAAGATGTAATATCAAAAATTATAAATTTTGAAATAGAACCATTACACAAATACGTTTTTTCTCACTAATTTAGCAAACTATTACAAACGTTGAAAATTGACAAAAATGACAGTAAAGCAACGGGTGAATTGATAACAATTTTTAAAGACTATCAAGACAAATTGCACTTAGAAGGCGACGTTTTAACAGCAAATAACTTTTATACACAACATCTTAACTTAACAGATAAAACACCGGTTTACAAATCAAGAAGAAATCAATCAACAAGTTCAAAAATTAATTGATGACGATATCATTGAACATTCAACCAGTCCATACAACTCACCATTACTTGTTGTACCAAAGAAAAGCGATGGAGACAAAGAGAAATGGCGACTTGTAGTAGATTTTAGGCAATTAAATAAGAAAATAGTTAATGATAAATTTCCACTTTCAAGAATTGAAGATGTATTAGATAAATTAGGAAGAGCAAAATATTTTTCAACTCTAGATATGACAAGTTCGTTTCATCAAATTAACTTAGATAAAGAATCAAGAAAAGCAACTGCATTTTCTACATCAAACGGTCACTATCAATTTAAACGATTACCTTTTGGTCTTAAAATTTCATCAAATAGTTTCCAACGTATGCTAACAATAGCACTTTCAGGTCTCGATAGTAAAGCATTTTTATATGTAGACGACATCATCATTTTTGGATGTAGTTTGAAA
>NW_023474017.1:0-3596 GCF_013731165.1 Rhagoletis pomonella
CGAGGTTAGAGACGATATCGCCGGATCAGGTACAAGCTTCTGAATGTGCTACGTCTGCTGATGCGTTCGCACAACTAGGAGCAAGCACGGGTCATAACCACAACGGTCTGGCGTATCAAGGCGCAACTCACGCGTTATGTGCTACATCAGAAGATGGGTACGCACCGACGAGTATAAAGTTGGGCAGCATAACCTCAACTTGGGTCACTGGGTTACCTCGTGCTCCCGGAGATCAAGGGCGGTCGCAGGCGCACTTTACTTCCTTGTCCGAAATGGAGGCACCATTCCGTAATAGGTCTAACATTACAGCGTGGGCAGGGCATCCAGTTAACCCACATTGTACTTCTGCAAAAATGCACGCGCCGTTTTATTCTCCGGTACAATTTAATTGTTGTAATACGCATTTCAATTCAGGGCATAACAATCTGGCACCCGCAGTACTTAGACAGTTAGAAGCAGATCAGCCTTCACGGGCGCAGCTGCACTCAACCTCTTGGCAGCAGGCTTTGTCCTCTCATGTGAATGCACATACAGGTTACGGTTATGCTGCGCGAGGTGTGGGTGGTACTCCATACGTCAATTCAGTTTTGACTAGTGGCCTGGAAGCGTCAACCAGGGTGCCTAATAGCTACGACTCTTATCGACATTGGCCGCAAGTATCCAACAGTCATATTCCTACTGCGCCAGCGGCGACATCCGAAATGAGGTTATCCTCTGCACAAATAGCATCGCGACAGGTCATCAACAAAGATCTCCCGACATTCTCCGGCAAACCAGAGGAGTGGCCGCTATTTATTGCCAGCTTCGAGCAGTCAACGGAGCAGTGCGGCTTCACAGATGCTGAGAATATGATTCGGCTACAGCGATGTTTGAAAGGAGTTGCGTTGGAGTCAGTGAGAGGTAAACTAATGACGCCTGCTACCATTTGGCAGGCCATTGAAACTTTAAGGATGCTGTATGGGCGCCCAGATGTCATATGTCATTCACTGCAACGCAGGTTGCGTCAAGAGCCATCGGTAAGGTATGACAAGTTAGAGACCCTGATCCAATTTGCACTTGCGGTACAAAACTACTGCTCCACTCTGAAGGCCATTGGCCTCTCTGCTTACTTAAATGATCCGATGCTACTTTCTGAGCTCCTTTGCAAATTACCAAGCAATTTGAAGTTGGAGTGGGGTCGCTATAGGGTTTCACTGCTCCATGTCGACATCGGCGAATTTGATTGTTGGCTTTTCAAATTGGCGACGTGCGCTAGTCAAGTTGTCTCCGTAAGTAACCCCGGCGATGAGGTTAAAGTTAACAGCAATCAGACTAAGAAAAGGGTGCTCTTACACGACGTGGTTCCCTCCGACAGCGCCACAAATTCTCAACTTTGCTGCGTTAAGTGCAGCAGCGTTCATCGACTTGAGAAGCGCAAAGAGTTTTGCGCTTTGTCAACCAACGACAGATGGAGCTTTGTTCGAGACAATAAGTTGTGCATTAGATGTCTCAGGAAACATTTCCTGAAAAACTGCCGATTGCATAGCCATTGCGGTGTTAACGGTTGCACAAAGCCGCATCATGTTCTGCTTCATTCGCATTCTTGCTCCACATCAAACGATAATGCAGCCGTGATGTTGCATAAGGAGGAGCACACTAGGAAGTCGTTGTTGCGTTACGTTCCAGTAGTACTTTATGGCAGATCTAAGTCTATAAAGACATATGCGTTGATAGACGAGGGATCCACATGCACACTCTTGGAGAACCATATCGCTGAGGAGCTGGGTTTGGATGGCCCATCAGATGAGCTGTGCCTAAGATGGACGGGTGATATAACGCAGGTGGAGCTTAAGTCAAAAGATGTCACTGTCGGGCTCTCGTCTACACATGAAACGTCGCCTCGGTTTAATCTTCGAAACATACGCACTGTAACCAACCTTGATCTTCCGAAGCAGTCGCTGTCGCAGGAGGTACTCTCGTCGCATCGGCATTTGCACAACTTGCCTATCGAGCCATATACTGGAGTACGCGCTACACTGCTTCTTGGCGTCGATAATGCAAAGCTCGGTGTTCCACTCAAAGTGAGGGAATTAGAAGCGGCCCAGCTTATCGCAACTAAATGTCGGCTCGGTTGGTCAGTATATGGCCGCGGCGAGGAGCGTATCGATGAAATTCTAAAGGCTAACTACGCGTTGGAAGCAGTGGGCATTAGCATGAGGGAAGAACCGCCAAAATCAAAAGCAGACGAACGGGCGCTCGCTATTATGCAATCGACAACGAAGTACCTATCGAATGAAAAACGCTGGGAAACGGGTTTGCTATGGAAGTTCGATAAAATCGATTTTCCAGATTCATACTCGATGGCGTTGCGACGTCTCAGCTGTTTGGAAAAACGCATGGCACGAGATCCAACTTTGCGGAATTTTCTCAACAAGCAGATTCGTGAGTATGAAAACAAAGGGTACATTCGAAAATTAACACAAAATGAGATATCTCATGGAGGAAGGTCATGGTTCGTTCCAATTTTTACGGTCACAAATAAAAACAAAAACAAAACGAGGCTCGTCTGGGATGCGGCAGCCACTGTCGACGGTGTCGCTCTCAACACCTATTTGCTGAAAGGCCCAGATCTTCTGGCGTCTCTGGTTGGAATACTTATCCGTTTTCGCGAACGACCTTATGCCATCACCGGAGACATTCGCGAAATGTTCCACCGAATTCGGGTGCGTAGAGAGGACCAAAGCGCACAGCAGTTTTTGTGGCGATATGGGGATCGCTCTAGAGATCCTGATACCTACGTCATGGCGGTGTTGACGTTTGGTGCTGCATGTTCTCCATCATTGGCAAATTTCATCAAAGACAAAAATGCCTCGCGTTTCGTGAACGAACATCCAAATGCAGTTGATGCGATTCATCGGAACACCTACGTGGTTGCAGAGTGTAGACACGGAGCAAGAAATGATTGACTTGGCGTCGCAAGTCAAGTATATACACGGCGAAGGCGGTTTTGAGATGCGCAACTGGCTGTCAAACTCTAGAAACGTGCTGCAATCAATTTCCGGAACTGTTAAGCAAACGGGTAAGCTCCTGCAAGATTCGTCTACGATATACGAAAAGGTTCTGGGTTCTGGTGGCTACCACAGTCGGACGAGTTAACTTTCTGCGCAAAATTTGACAAATCCGTTTTAAATAACAACCCATCTGCCACCAAAAGGGAACTTCTTCGGGTAATTATGTCTGTTACGATCCTCTAGGCTTAATCGGCTTCTTTATGATTCAAGCAAAAATCGTAATGCAAAATATTTGGCGATCTGGTGTTGCCTGGGATGCGCCTGTGCAGAAGGAAGAACAAGAAGCATGGCAGTCATGGGTTAAATCGTTGCCACGAATACATGACGTTCGTATACCTCGTTGCTACCCCTTGGCCAGCCTTAGTCGCGACGTTCAGCTTCATATATTCTGTGATGCAAGCAACGCGGCCTACGCGGCAGCTGCTTATCTAAGAGCCACTGAAAGGGGGAAGGTGAATGTTACAACGCAACGTCAGATGTCTTTGTAAGCGATAATTACTAAACACTTAAGCACCAAAAAATGCATACCTGTGCCGCACTCCAATT
>NW_023474018.1:0-3596 GCF_013731165.1 Rhagoletis pomonella
AATTGGAGTGCGGCACAGGTATGCATTTTTTGGTGCTTAAGTGTTTAGTAATTATCGCTTACAAAGACATCTGACGTTGCGTTGTAACATTCACCTTCCCCCTTTCAGTGGCTCTTAGATAAGCAGCTGCCGCGTAGGCCGCGTTGCTTGCATCACAGAATATATGAAGCTGAACGTCGCGACTAAGGCTGGCCAAGGGGTAGCAACGAGGTATACGAACGTCATGTATTCGTGGCAACGATTTAACCCATGACTGCCATGCTTCTTGTTCTTCCTTCTGCACAGGCGCATCCCAGGCAACACCAGATCGCCAAATATTTTGCATTAAGATTTTTGCTTGAATCATAAAGAAGCCGATTAAGCCTAGAGGATCGTAAACAGACATAATTACCCGAAGAACTTCCCTTTTGGTGGCAGATGGGTTGTTATTTAAAACGGATTTGTCAAATTTTGCGCAGAAAGTTAACTCGTCCGACTGTGGTAGCCACCAGAACCCAGAACCTTTTCGTATATCGTAGACGAATCTTGCAGGAGCTTACCCGTTTGCTTAACAGTTCCGGAAATTGATTGCAGCACGTTTCTAGAGTTTGACAGCCAGTTGCGCATCTCAAAACCGCCTTCGCCGTGTATATACTTGACTTGCGACGCCAAGTCAATCATTTCTTGCTCCGTGTCTACACTCTGCAACCACGTAGGTGTTCCGATGAATCGCATCAACTGCATTTGGATGTTCGTTCACGAAACGCGAGGCATTTTTGTCTTTGATGAAATTTGCCAATGATGGAGAACATGCAGCACCAAACGTCATCACCGCCATGACGTAGGTATCAGGATCTCTAGAGCGATCCCCATATCGCCACAAAAACTGCTGTGCGCTTTGGTCCTCTCTACGCACCCGAATTCGGTGGAACATTTCGCGAATGTCTCCGGTGATGGCATAAGGTCGTTCGCGAAAACGGATAAGTATTCCAACCAGAGACGCCAGAAGATCTGGGCCTTTCAGCAAATAGGTGTTGAGAGCGACACCGTCGACAGTGGCTGCCGCATCCCAGACGAGCCTCGTTTTGTTTTTGTTTTTATTTGTGACCGTAAAAATTGGAACGAACCATGACCTTCCTCCATGAGATATCTCATTTTGTGTTAATTTTCGAATGTACCCTTTGTTTTCATACTCACGAATCTGCTTGTTGAGAAAATTCCGCAAAGTTGGATCTCGTGCCATGCGTTTTTCCAAACAGCTGAGACGTCGCAACGCCATCGAGTATGAATCTGGAAAATCGATTTTATCGAACTTCCATAGCAAACCCGTTTCCCAGCGTTTTTCATTCGATAGTTACTTCGTTGTCGATTGCATAATAGCGAGCGCCCGTTCGTCTGCTTTTGATTTTGGCGGTTCTTCCCTCATGCTAATGCCCACTGCTTCCAACGCGTAGTTAGCCTTTAGAATTTCATCGATACGCTCCTCGCCGCGGCCATATACTGACCAACCGAGCCGACATTTAGTTGCGATAAGCTGGGCCGCTTCTAATTCCCTCACTTTGAGTGGAACACCGAGCTTTGCATTATCGACGCCAAGAAGCAGTGTAGCGCGTACTCCAGTATATGGCTCGATAGGCAAGTTGTGCAAATGCCGATGCGACGAGAGTACCTCCTGCGACAGCGACTGCTTCGGAAGATCAAGGTTGGTTACAGTGCGTATGTTTCGAAGATTAAACCGAGGCGACGTTTCATGTGTAGACGAGAGCCCGACAGTGACATTTTTGACTTAAGCTCCACCTGCGTTATATCACCCGTCCATCTTAGGCACAGCTCATCTGATGGGCCATCCAAACCCAGCTCCTCAGCGATATGGTTCTCCAAGAGTGTGCATGTCGATCCCTCGTCTATCAACGCATATGTCTTTATAGACTTAGATCTGCCATAAAGTACTACTGGAACGTAACGCAACAACGACTTCCTAGTGTGCTCCTCCTTATGCAACATCACGGCTGCATTATCGTTTGATGTGGAGCAAGAATGCGAATGAAGCAGAACATGATGCGGCTTTGTGCAACCGTTAACACCGCAATGGCTATGCAATCGGCAGTTTTTCAGGAAATGTTTCCTGAGACATCTAATGCACAACTTATTGTCTCGAACAAAGCTCCATCTGTCGTTGGTTGACAAAGCGCAAAACTCTTTGCGCTTCTCAAGTCGATGAACGCTGCTGCACTTAACGCAGCAAAGTTGAGAATTTGTGGCGCTGTCGGAGGGAACCACGTCGTGTAAGAGCACCCTTTTCTTAGTCTGATTGCTGTTAACTTTAACCTCATCGCCGGGGTTACTTACGGAGACAACTTGACTAGCGCACGTCGCCAATTTGAAAAGCCAACAATCAAATTCGCCGATGTCGACATGGAGCAGTGAAACCCTATAGCGACCCCACTCCAACCTCAAATTGCTTGGTAATTTGCAAAGGAGCTCAGAAAGTAGCATCGGATCATTTAAGTAAGCAGAGAGGCCAATGGCCTTCGGAGTGGAGCAGTAGTTTTGTACCGCAAGTGCAAATTGGATCAGGGTCTCTAACTTGTCATACCTTACCGATGGCTCTTGACGCAACCTGCGTTGCAGTGAATGACATATGACATCTGGGCGCCCATACAGCATCCTTAAAGTTTCAATGGCCTGCCAAATGGTAGCAGGCGTCATTAGTTTACCTCTCACTGACTCCAACGCAACTCCTTTCAAACATCGCTGTAGCCGAATCATATTCTCAGCATCTGTGAAGCCGCACTGCCCCGTTGACTGCTCGAAGCTGGCAATAAATAGCGGCCACTCCTCTGGTTTGCCGGAGAATGTCGGGAGATCTTTGTTGATGACCTGTCGCGATGCTATTTGTGCAGAGGATAACCTCATTTCGGATGTCGCCGCTGGCGCAGTAGGAATATGACTGTTGGATACTTGCGGCCAATGTCGATAAGAGTCGTAGCTATTAGGCACCCTGGTTGACGCTTCCAGGCCACTAGTCAAAACTGAATTGACGTATGGAGTACCACCCACACCTCGCGCAGCATAACCGTAACCTGTATGTGCATTCACATGAGAGGACAAAGCCTGCTGCCAAGAGGTTGAGTGCAGCTGCGCCCGTGAAGGCTGATCTGCTTCTAACTGTCTAAGTACTGCGGGTGCCAGATTGTTATGCCCTGAATTGAAATGCGTATTACAACAATTAAATTGTACCGGAGAATAAAACGGCGCGTGCATTTTTGCAGAAGTACAATGTGGGTTAACTGGATGCCCTGCCCACGCTGTAATGTTAGACCTGTTACGGAATGGTGCCTCCATTTCGGACAAGGAAGTAAAGTGCGCCTGCGACCGCCCTTGATCTCCGGGAGCACGAGGTAACCCAGTGACCCAAGTTGAGGTTATGCTGCCCAACTTTATACTCGTCGGTGCGTACCCATCTTCTGATGTAGCACATAACGCGTGAGTTGCGCCTTGATACGCCAGACCGTCGTGGTTATGACCCGTGCTTGCTCCTAGTTGTGCGAACGCATCAGCAGACGTAGCACATTCAGAAGCTTGTACCTGATCCGGCGATATCGTCTCTAACCTCG
>NW_023474019.1:0-3596 GCF_013731165.1 Rhagoletis pomonella
TTTGAGCAAATATAACAGTGCTTTGGTTGATACAAGTTTTCAATTAGGTTTGTGAACTCGTTGTAGACCTATTCTTCTTTATTGGCGCTGTAACCGCCTAAGCGATTTTGGCCGAGTCCAAAACAGAACGCCAGTCGTTTCTGTTCGGTGCCAACTGACGCCAATTGGAAATGCCAAGTGAAGCCAAGCAGAGGAGGCCTTCCTTTTCCTCTGTTACCAGCATCGCGACCCGCGTTGAATACTTTCAGAGCTGGAGCGTTTCTGTCCATTCGAACGACATTACTTTGCCAGCGGAGCCGCTGAATTTTAATTCGCTGCACTACGCCTATGTCGTTGTTAAGCTCATACAGCTCATCGTTAAATCGTCTGCGGTATTCGCCATCGCTAACGCGCAAAGCAAAGGCACATAAATCTTGCGCAGAATCTTTCTCTCGAAAACTCCAAGAGCCGCTTCATCAGATGTTTTCATTGTCCATGCCACCGCGCCATACACCAGCACAGGCATGATATGTGACTTATAGAGTGTAATTTTTGTACAACGAGAGAGGTATTTACTTCTCAATTGCCTACTTAGTCCAAAGTAGCACTTGTTGGCAAAAGTGATTCTGCATTGGATTTCAAGGCTGACATTATTATTGGTGTTAATGCTGGTTCCCAAATAAACGAAGTCGTTTACTTTTTCAAACTTGTAACTGTCAACAGTTACGTGGGTGCCAAGACTCGTAAGCTCTGACTGTTTGAGTGATGACAGGAGATACTTCGTTTTGACCTCGTCCACCACCAGACCCATTCGCTTTGCCGCTCTATCAAATCCCGAGAAGGCAGAACAGACAAAGCTTTTGTTTTTACCGATAATGTCGATGTCGCCGGCATACGCCAGCAATTGTACGCTCTTGTAAAGCATTGCGCCAGAGCGATTCAGTTCTCCGGCTCTTATTATCTTCCCCAATATTAGTTTAAAGAAATCACATGAAAGGGAGTCACCTTGTATGAAACCTCGTTTGGTATTAAACGGCCCGAATAGGTCCTTCCCAATTCTGACGGAGCTGATGGTATTTCTCCACGTAATTTTACATAGCCGTAATAGTTTCGCGGGGATACCAAATTCAGACATCGCAGCATAAAGACAACTTATTTTCATACTGTCGAAAGCGGCTTTGAAATCGACAAATAGGTGGTGTGTCGATCCTATTCTTGCGAGTCTTTTCTTACATTTGGCGTATTGTGAATACCTGGTCTACGGAGGATTTTGCTGGTCTAAAGCCACACTTATAGGCGCAATCAATTCATTGACGGTGGACTTTAGTCTTTCGCAAAATACACTCGATCAGGCCTTATAACCTATGCTCAGAAGGCTGATCCCGCGGTAGTTGGCGCGTATGGAGGGATCACTTTTCTTGTGGATTGGGCAGAGCACACTTAAATTCCAATCATCGGCCATGGGTTCATCTTACCATATTCTACATAAGAGCTGATGTATGCACCTTACCAGCTCTTCGACGCCGTACTTGAATAGCTTGGCTAGCAGGCCGTGTGCTCGAGCCGCCTTGATTTTTTTCAGCCACTTATTCGCACCTCGTCATAGTCAGGCGGTGGAACATCGACTCCATCGTTATGGACTGGGGGCTCGGCTTCGTCTTCTCCACTACTTTCAGCGCTGCTACCATTCAGCAGGGTGGAGAAGTGTTCCCTCCATAATTTAAGTACATTCTGCACATCGGTCACTAGGTCGCCATCGTTATTGTTAGAGGAGGTCGCCCTGGTCTTGAAACCTTCCGTAAGTCGCCTAACCCTCTCATAAAATTTTCGGGCGTTCTTCCTGTCGGCCAGCATCTCAAGCTCTTCGTGCTCACGTATTTTGCCCTCTCTCTTCTTATTGCGGCAAATAAGTCTCGCTTCCTTCTTCAGTTCCTTATAACGGTCCCAAATGGCTCGCGTTGCACTCGATTGCAGCGTGGCCCTGTAGGCGGCATCTTTTTTCTCTGCAGCCTTTTGACATTCCTCATCATACCAGTTGTTCTTGCGAGGTCGTTGAAATCCGACTGTTTCTTCGGCGGCCGTACTTAATGACCTCTCAGAGAGCAGGTGTGAGAATCGAGAGGTGAATAAATTGTCCATATATTGTGATTCCAGCTTTTCGACGCTAAGCTTTCCTTGCATTGTTGGGCGCACATTTTTACTGCACAGAGGCGGGTGCGTATTTTGGCTCCAACAAGATAGTGATCCGAGTCGATGTTTGGCCCTTGGAGTGTACGTAAGTCTAAAGCACTGGAAGCTCGTCTTCCGTCTATCAAAACATAATCGATTTGGTTTCTCGCTTTTCGATCTGGAGACAGCCATGTAGCTTGATGGATCTTTTTATGCTGGAACCTTGTTCTACATATTATTTCGGGCCCAGCGAAGTCGATCAGCCTCAGTCCGTTATCGGACGTTTCGTCGTGGAGGCCGAATTTTCCGACGGTGGTTCCAAAAATCCTTTCCTTGCCCACCTTGGCATTAAAATCGCCGAGCGGGATTTATATAACGTGTCGAGGGCAGCGCATGAAGAGATCTTTGGAGGACTCGTGCTTCTTTTCCGCCGGGGCATGGGCACAGATGAGCGTGATGTTGAAGAATCTAGCTTTGATGCGGATTGTGGCTAGACGTTCGTCCACCGGGGTGAACGCCAGTACTCGGCGACGGAGTCTCTCTCCTAGCACGAATCCAACACCGAATTTGCGCTCCTTTACAAGACAACTGTAGTAGACGTCGCAAGGCTTCACGTTTACCTTACCTTGCCCCGCCCATCGCATTTCTTGGATGGCGGTGATGTCAGACTTTATCTTCCCGTGGACATCAACCAGCCGGGCAGAGGCACCTTCCCCTTTAAAGGTCCGGGTATTCCAGGTGCATACTCTCAAATCATAGTCCTTTGTACGTATGCCGTGGTGGTCACCAGAAAAAGGGGGTCTCATCCGAGACTGTTTATTCGTTTTCATTGGGCGTGGTTTTAACGTGGCGGGACCTCAGTCCAGCGTTGTAGACTTGCTTCAGCTAATTGTTTAATATTGGAAAAAAGGTTTGAGTTTGTCACAAATAAAAATTTACTCGATGATTTTTGCGTTTACTTTCTTCTTTTATTTGCATATATTAAGCTTAAAATCTAGATACATATGTTATGAAGTACTCAGCCTTTTCACTACTTGTATTTGCAATAATTTTCCCAATAAATTTAAAAGGATGAACAAGTATTGCTTGGTTCGCTGTCTGTACAAGAACTGCTTTTATTAATGTCAGAGCTGCTCTTGCAGACTCAAAGTTTTAAGCCGTATTACAGTGAAGAGAAAAAATACTGAAGCAAATAGATTTCATAATGCAATGTTGTTTTCAAGGGTTTAGCTGTTCTCTAAACATCCTGCCCCCGTTGGAAGGCTTTGCGTTTCAACAGAAGTATCCTCTATTGGGAGTGGACAAAGCTTTTTAATAGCGCGTCTGGTTGTACCGCCACTAAATTTAAGCACAGCTACACGTGAAACGCCATCATTGCCTTTGATGGTATCGATGACTCGAGCTAGTTGCCATTTTAGAGGGGGAACGTTCTCCTCCATGATTAGGAC
>NW_023474020.1:0-3596 GCF_013731165.1 Rhagoletis pomonella
GAAATAATACAAGAACACTTAATTATGGTCGACGAGATGAGAGAAGAACGGCAGCAATAAATGGCAAGCTATAATGAATAAAATGATGATAGGCTGCACGAAGGATGAGAGTGAAAGAGAGTGCACACTAATATAGAAATACATAGAATGCTATATAAATATATTTGTATTATGAACTAAGTATTTAGTAAGAGATTTTGTGAGCAAAAGGTGTGATAAATTTTAAGACAAATTCCACAGCCAGCAGAGTTAATCTTTGATGGGATTTTTTTTTAACATCAATCTTATAAAATCTAAGCTCTAAAAGGGAAAATGCAGAAACTTAAATGCAAAGTCTCCTGCACAGTACTTCTTTCATCAATGTGCTTACATATAATATCTGCTCGTATGCCTGCCCATTTGAATTAAGTTCCAGCAGCTTGGGGCTCTCCTGCCAAATACATATTACTTAGAAAAGCACATAATTGCTGCAGCCACACCAATCACCACACAATGACCCAAATTCGCTATGTAATTTATAGCCACTTGAATGCGTCTTTCTTTGTTTTTAGTTGCTCCATTTCTTACATTTCTAGTGGACTTTTATGCACTGCCACCCTACATGTACGTTTATCACAGCAGCAGCTTTTGCTTTGGCGATGCTCTTGGAATGAAATTAATACATTGTAATTTTTTAATGGTCCACAGACGAGTTATTTTGATAGTCAAAATTCCAGTGTAGGGTCTACCCATTAAAGCGAGCCAACAACATATGTAAGTCGTTGACAAAGTGCTGGCTGACCGTATGACAGATGAACGCTTATGTTGAAGTATTTGTCTGCGCAAATATGTTAACATTTGCCTAAATATACCCCGCAGTAAATGTGGAAATCACCAGAGTCTTTAAAATCTAGGCTGCTGGCGTTACAAGCCTATTCTGTCACGTCTGGCCTAGTCCGAATTTTCTTCTTCTGGCTTCTTTAAGTATGTAAGTCAATAGAATCAAAATGAGATGACTTGGAATGGTTTAGCACTGAACTTGGAATGGTTTAGCACTGAACACTGCGAAATTTGAAGTCTTAGTGTTGGAAGGCTCAAAATAGAGTGCCTTATCAGGACTACTCGATATTTTTGCATATAAGACGACTAGAAGATGGTCGCTATGGGATGGGATTTCAGACTAGAATAGTCGCATCACACCAGGGGCAAGTAAGTGAGTGTGTACTCATAATAATCATCGGCATAAATTTCATGGAAATAAATAGTTTCTTGTCTTCTTACATCATAGATCCAATTAACTGTTGCTTGTCATGAGAGTTTGGGATTGGAAGACTTTGAGGATTTGGAAGCAAAAACTATAGCAATACCAGCCTGGAAGTTCAATACCACAGTGGAAATAGTAACATAGTCAATAACTCCGTAGACTTAAAGGCAGTCCTCTGTATGTCTGAGAAGAATGTTCGCACTTAAAAGTATTTTTGGGTGAGAAAATCAATCACATGAAAAGTGGGTTGTCTCACGTATCTGGTGCGCAAAATTACTCGCCAAATAAAACAGATTCGGTTAGATGTAGGTACTCGTATTTGGCGGCAAAATATTTGAACAACATTGCAAAGATATTATATTGGTAAGATGAGCAATACCGGCCAACAGATTTAAAAGAGCGATAGAGAAGTTGTCTGGGTTTAGAGATTGGTTGATATCTGAGCGAGGAACGAAGGCAAATTGGCTAAGTAGTGGTGGCCCATTTACCATTTATTAATTTGGGAAGACCTTTTCTCCTTTTTAGGGGGAATTTAAATTAGCATAAAGCTGCTGTGGTCAGACTGCCAAAACCAAGTAGGCCTATTAAGGCAAATTTCAGTTCCCCACGTTACGACATCCACATGCTTTTAAGGCATTTGGACTACTACTACTAGGCAAAGTTCATCGCATGAGTCCATTTTTCGAATCTTACAGTGTGACTCTAGACGGAGTTGAGTTTTACTGGCGTGCTTTCTGGGGCATTTCCATAATGGGAGTAACTGACTAATAGTCGAAGCCGTGTAATTTAGGGTATCGTTTCGTTTCTATTATTTTAAATTTCTTTACTGCAAAACTCTAAACTTAGTAGAGAGTTTCCAGTTATTTTCCCATGCTTTGTTGATTGGACACGCTCAAGCCGGATCTGTGGAGGTAACGATCTGATTACCTTCCAGCTGGTTTTACTACCCTTAAGGGGATCACTTCTAATGTCTTGAGGGACCTCACGGAGCAATCGAAGGCGAGTAGGAATCTGAGAATTTTTTACATTTAGTCATATAACAGGTAATTCGTAGGCCACCTAGAAAGAGTTCTTCGCAGTTGGAGAAATGTGCACCAGAAATAAATGGTTGCTGCTCAGACACCAGCAATGTAACTTTTACGCACACCCATTTACATAAGTGAGAACAAGATTCCCAAGCTAGCCTTGGACCTGAATTCCAAACGGTTTGCGGGAAAACAGTTACCTTCCTTATAGATGTCGCTCTAATCAGCATCCAATTGACTGATTCCGTAATGGAAGTTACCTATCCCGGTAAAATAAAGTCCAACAGCGTAAGATTCTCCAAATTCTGAACTACTTAAGCGCATGGTATCTCTAGCTCTGACTCGAGGCCTTGCTGCCAAGTGATAATGTTAGTGGTGCAACATTGATTTCAATAATGGCCTACCCTGTACCCGCTCCAGCGTTCTAGCTAGTGAAATTTGTTTGGTTACATTCTACCAGGTCTGGATTCCAGTAAATTTCTTTAACAGAGAGGGTTTCTATATTTCATACATTGCTAGGGTCCAGTAAATTATGAACAGTATATTCCAGTTTTGAACCACTGTGCGCTGATGTCTCATATACTCTTTCCTCAATGTTAGGATTCTACGGCATCGGTCTGTCTGGAATCTAGGCCAAGTACTTGACTCTAGTGGAAAGCGCCATTCGAAAGGTTCAAAATATTTTAGCGGATAAGTAGTCGCTTAGGGTATCCTACACTCTTCAGTGAACCATACGATTTGCATATTTCAAGGCTTTATAGCGAGTCGGTTAATCGCAGACCAATTAGCCTTGCTTCAGATTATAAAGACTGATCAGAAGTTCACACTTTACTAAAAGCACAATGCTGTCCACATATAAAATCAGCCTATCTTTTCCAGCTTCTCTAGCCCAATGTAAATCAATTGCTGACTACTTCACGCTTTAATCTCCTGAAAATGCTTCCAAATCAATCAAAAAATTAGTGACTTCTAACTAGTGCTTTTAGGAGACTACCTTTTTGGTTGCATTGCAGCATTGACACAGAATGTCAACTCACTGCATTTCGTGCAGCTCATTATAATTTAAGAGGCAATGGTGTCGGAATAAAAAAAAAAAAAATGTTTTCATTATCATTTGTTTCAAATATTTATTAATGTGTTGGAATTCACATAAATTGTGTGGCTAATACCGATTCCAGCGATAAACTACTCAACTTCAACCCCATGACTAAGTGTTAGATGAAAAGCTATAGACACAAAGGTTCAGGCAAGTCTGTGAGCACTTACAGTGACGAGCAAAACTGTAACATGATGTAACACTTTTTATTTCAGCCACCGCTATCTTTCAT
>NW_023474021.1:0-3155 GCF_013731165.1 Rhagoletis pomonella
TTTTTTTGGCCAGAAAATAATCGGTAATTGTTGCCTTTTATTTTTTCAGGCAAAAATAAGAGTCTTAAGTTACAAATCAAGTATTCCAGAGTTGTGTATACTCGAATTTAATTGTTCTAAAGCACCTATCTGGATTCTAATGTCTCCCTAATACACAAATACATGGGTTAGATCAAATCTAAAAATATATGTACTATCTATAAATACAATACATGAAGGCATCTTTTGTTAACGGCATCAGATCTGCACAGATTATTCGATTTTCAAAACTGAGGTTCCAAATTAAAGGGCTTGGCCTCTAAATGTACAGCAAGGTATGACTTTTTTGGAAAGGGTTGCCCCTGTTTTAAGATTATAAAACCGGCACCGTTCGTTGTATTAGAAAAAATTAGGTTTCAAATGAGAGGGCTGGGCCTCTAGATGTGCAAGACGGTTTCATTATTTTGAATAGGGTTGCCACCTGATTAAAAAATCATAATCCTTCACCGTTCGCGCAATTTAAAAAAATGCTATAATATGCCATATAAACGGGCTTGGCCTATAGATCTACAAAGAAGAACCTCTAATTAAAAAAAAAAGGATTTACCCCGTTCTCTCGAGTTTCAAAATGGGGTGTCAAATTAAAGGTATTCACCTATAGACGTGATTTGGTTTTTTTAAGGGCCGCCGCCTAATTAAAAATGCATTGTTTAAAATATGATAGTAAAATATCACAATATTGGTTGGAGATTAAATTAATATGTTGGTGTTTTTAATAGAGTTGCTACTTATTAAACACATTTATAACTATGAATGGTAAGTAACGTATTAAGGGCATTCGATATTGCTATCAATCGAAAGCTAGTTAAGAGTTCTTAGCTAGACGAAAACTCTCGAAAATTCGCATACATTTATACAAAGGTGATTTAACTAGCTGTCGTGTGATACCAATATCGAATGTCCTAATACGTTACTAACCGTTCATAGCTATATATTTTGACGTAGAATACGTCTTACCTTACGATATGGAGACTATGCTGAAATGTGGTAGTTGTAATTTTTAGAACTTCACGAAAAAGCTTATTACACGAGAACTAATAAAGTGATTTCAAAGAAAAGTGTGGCATTTCAAAGACAAAAGTCCAAGTCTATCCACAGATACATTTCTGAAAATAACCGATTCGGCGTCTGTCCTAGAAACAACGGTAAATATTGCCCTATTTTGGGGTCAATTTTGAGCCTTTAAAGTGCTCCAGCAGGTTATGATTTACAGATATAACTTTCATTTTCGGGATATAGATTCTTTGGAGCGATAGAAATATTATCGTGTACAGATTTTACACAAATTCAACAAATATTGAGCATTTTACGGCAAAATTTTTTTGAAAAAATTAGCAAATTTTTTTTTATTACCAAAATGCTCGAAAACCGCCCAAATGATTTTGTTTTGGTTTTCTTTAGTCAAAAATTCATGAGTTTTCCTTTCGTTTGGTATATGGGAAGTATTGGCTGATATCTTCTAAGTATGTTTATTTGATTCAAATATATGGGCATAAATCATTTCCCATACAAAATAACTTCGTCATCGTTTTGCAAACACGTGCATGCGTTGGAAGTAAGTATATGTAAATACATACATACGTACTAAACTCCTGCGCAACTCCATTTAAACGGCCTAACAAGACATCCGATCGCCGCGCAAATACTTTCCCTCCTTTATTCTCATCGTTCGGATCAAGTGTGAGTAAGTAAGCATAAACCAGTTTCTGCAAGCGTACGTAAACTACCGATCAATAGCAAGACGCGTAGAGTATTTACTTTGCCTTCCGCAACTACTGCGAGTAAAAGGTATTTGACAGTAGAGTACTCTACTGGTAGTACTTGAGTATTTTCGAAGAAAACAAACATTTGTGGCAAGAATGATAGACGAATTTTCTGGATCGTGCATTTGTGGTATCTGAATAAAACTAAGGACAGGAATGTAGTGGAGCGATTAAGAGAGCGACGAGCAAAACATACTTTCAACTAAAATGCTGATATACATACCTAAGTACATATGTATGTCTGTACATTAGGGCGGGTCGATTTAAAAATCGCTCATTGCTCTTTGAAAATCGTATTCTAGGGATCAAAATAAGAAACTTTGCGGAAGGAACCATACCTCTAAAACGAATTCTGATGTCCCCTAATTTGGGTCGAACTTTAGGGTAGGGGCAAATTTTGAAAAATCCCACTTTGACCCATTTAGAGTGCTTCAATCGAGTCCAAATGTATGACCGACCCCCACTAACTTTGGATGGCCGATCCACCCATGCCAGTGGCACACCCCCTGGAACTCCCCTGGTGGGTTCCCCATACAATCATTTCAAAAAATCACAATTTTTGGCCTTTACATGAAAAAATCAGCTAAATGGCTATGTTTTTTCTTTATTTTACAACGCTTTTATCAACTTGCAATGTTGTGTTCCAGAAACTTTCAATGTTGTGGATCCAGAAGCTTTCAATGTTGTGTGTCCGACACCAAAGCAAAGCTTTGAAAAGCTCCTATAAAAAAGCATAGTGAATAGGGCGAGGTAGATGACATCTAGATGTCGCCCTATGTACTACGTTTGCTACACCGGAAATAGACGACACGCCATTTCTTTAAATAAAATTAGTTTGACTATTGTCAACTAAATCGACTGCTTTGTAAGTGAAGTGACTTGTGGACCACTTGAGGTATAGGTGGACCAGTTGGTTACCACTTTGGGACCAGTTGGTAACTAGTTCGTCGGACCAGTTGGTAAACAGTCGGGGACCAGTTGGGTACCAGTTTGGGACTAGCCGAAACTACTTATCTTCGGGCCAGTTGGGGACCAGTTGGTCTTTTTAAGCTCCTGTGGCCGTTTTAAGGGTAATTCTTGGGCTCCTGCACTGCCGCTCGGGGTTTCTGCCTTCTACGGTGGTAATTTTGGGCCGGGTTGCCTGTTTTGGCGGATTGTTGTGCTGTGTGCCGCGTATTACGTGTACCGGGTACCACTTTCTCGAGCGAATTGCTCTGGGGAACCTGTTGTGTGAGTTGCTGGCTTTTTGGCTAGACTTTGATTAGGGTTTATACACGCATATCGGCGGAAATAGACGACACGCCATTTCTTTAAATAAAATTAATTGGTGCTCGTTTGTATGTACATACATAT
>NW_023474021.1:3255-3595 GCF_013731165.1 Rhagoletis pomonella
AATTGATATGAAAAGTAATATATGAATGTATGTATGTGGGTATATGATAGGGCTGATGATTTCACCCGGGTAATGAGCTACCCGGGTACCCGGGTAGACCGGGTACCCGGGCAGTATGGTAATTACCCGGGTACCCGGGCACCCGAAAAAATGTGGAGAGGTGAAAAATAAACGCATTTACGATCATATAACGCAAACGAACGTACATAGGGAAAATCTATAAGAATCTTCCGAACCATATGGGGAAATATTATAATATACAACACATACATTGCACTTGACAAATCCGTCATTCATCACACAAGCGTACTTCCAAACCCAGCTTGTTTTAGGCATGTCT
>NW_023474022.1:0-3595 GCF_013731165.1 Rhagoletis pomonella
AAATTTCTTAAATATATTTTATGTCAAAATATATTCGAAAGACTACACTTAAACCCTCTTAAATATTTTCTACTCCTGGCCAGTTTACCAAGCTCTCATCCTATGACGAATCGTTCAACCAGATCTCCGTTATACTAATTTTTACCACGTTTTTATAAACTCGCTTTCTTTATTATTTCATTTTAATTTGCACAAATTTACATACGTAAATCTGATTTCGCTTCTTCTTCGAATGTGTATTTGAAGCGATAGGTTTATTTATTGTTAACCGAACCTCTGCCAATATTTAATGTGTTTATAAAGAAGGTTTTACACACGCGTACGGTTTTATTGTCCAGTTTAAAGTGATATCTCATAGAATTTTTTTCTTCTTAATTCTGACGTGTCTTTTCTATTTCGGGACCGTAACGGTTTATCAATATCGATCAATGTGTTAATATACACTTCTTTTTGATGCCAATTCATCCGCCAGAATTCTTTGAAAATCTTTTGTCTATTTTCATCACTCACCTCAAAACATTTCATTGTTGTACCATAGCTACTTTTTACACACCGACATCTTTATTTCATAGTTCCAAGAATTATCACCTTTTTGTTTTCCATAATAACTTTCTGAATGATTTTCATCATATTATTATCATAAATCAGTAATAGCAAGTCTCGCTTTCAATTTGGTAATTATTACGTGCCGATCGAGTAACATTTACCAAAGTTATATCGAAAGTATGCCAGGGAGTGACTTTTTTCGTTCAAGCTGAATGCAAAGCAATATCGTCCAATTGGAGAGTGCTCAAAACGATTTTCCAGGATGTGTTATAGACTATTGCATTTACCTACCTACAGTTACTTTTTCACATAATGGAATTAACTAAAATATTTATGTAAACACTTGTTGCACGTCCCCTACTTTCATATAACGGCAAATTTAGAAATTTATGTTAATGTATGCAAATACTTACATATATTTATGCTTGCAACTACTATTAAATTATCAAACGATTCCTATTCTTTGACAATACATGTTCGACTTCATTCACCACGATCTTGAAAACTGACCAAATTGGCGTGACCAAGTCCATGGTAATTTTAATATTACATATATAAACATCCGAAAGCATTAAAACGTTTGAAATAAACCTCGTCTCACTTTTTTGCATTTTTCACTTGGTTGCTGAAGTAATGAAGAATTGAAAATTCATAAGGAAAAATTATAGTTTTCTTATTTTTTATTTTAATATCTTAAAAATTTGAAGACTTATTGAAAAATGATAAATGAACGTGAGGTACTAAATTTAATACCCCTTAATTTGATATATCGTCCTGTTTATAACAATTAAACAGCTAAAGATAAGTTTTAAATTAATCTTTCTTGGCCAATAACAATTGGCTTAGACCTAAGACATCATAATATTATTATTACAATACGGTCAAATGCCTTTTATTTTCCCCCATACAAAATCGACCCAGCCAAATATACATACATACATACATGCATACATATGTACATAAATATTCACAAATAATGTTGTTGCAAAACCCTCAACACAAATCGAATTCGATAGCATAAAAAAAAATATTCATATTTTTTGGACTTATCAAATTTTCTGTGACTACTTTGGACTTAGCAATTTTGCACGTCACGTAATAAAACGGGTAGAAATAAAACAAGTAGTTAGATCCTTTTAGAAACGGTGCATTTTCAATTTTCCTTGCATCCTGCATCAAAAATTAATTGTTCATAAAAAGTGGACTTAGCAACATTTCACTCTAAGCTAGCGATATATTCATATGTGCCTTAAAATCACTTCTTTTTTTGTTGCGTACGTCAGGCCTTCCCAAAGTGGGTGACACGGCACCCTGGGGTGCCGCGAGCGTATGCCTGGGGTGCCGCTAGGGGCTAGAGTATACTAGTGGTGCGGGCAAATTCTTTTGACTCTCCATACACAACGCAAGCGGTTTGATCAAACTTCAACATGGCGGCCAGAAAATCAAAAAATTTTGATTTTTATTAAAATTACCTTCAGCGGCTCGTCAAACCCCATACATAACACAAATAGCTTGCAGCAAAGAGATATTTCGATCTTAAGCCTAGTTCCCCAGTACGTTTTGTAAACGTAAAATTGAATCAGAAAATTTTCAGAAAAATAGCCGAAAACGTACCCTTTTCACAACCATTTTCGGTACTTTTGTAGACCTAATCCGCGTTTCATCTACTTTTCTTCCAGTTTTCGGATTAATTTTCGCATTTTTTTGCTGGCTGGGCTGTTCTCGTAACAAGTGGAACTTCACAATCACACTGTCAAAGAGCGAATCGACACGATTTTAGAGGCAGTCTTACGTTTTCGCATTGCAAATCGAAGAAGAACGAAGTACTTCAGACTTCGCCACTAGCGACGAAATTTTTAAAGCTATCGACAAATTTGTACAGAACAATGGTTTGAAATGGAGCAAGTGTGCGGATATTTGCGGTGTTTGGAAAAACGAAAGGAGCAATGTCTAGAATGAAGCAAGAGGCAGAAAACGCCACGAGAAGTCACTGTATGATCCCTCGGTATTCCCTGGCGACTAGGAAGTGGCATCTTCCTTAGATTTAAAACCCGTATTCGATGACGCTGCGAAGACAACAGAGGCCTGCGAAATTAAAATACATCACTGGTTTTTTCTAGCAAGTCGAGATTTTTTTTACTGGTGAAATGTTTATTTTAGAATTACTAGCAATTTGCATGAAAACCCCATAAATAAACAAAGTAATCAGAAAAACGTATGTAACTTCGAAGTTAACGCTAAGAAAATTGATAACAACCGGTTTCACTAGCAATTTCCATATAAAATTAAAAAAATTTAAATCATTTATCACTTAAATTGCTTTCGTGAAATTGGCTGTAAAAATTATTTTCTTAGCGTTAACGCGCATTACCAGCGATAACTTGGAAGGTTTAGAAAAACCATTGTCGAATAATTTCCCAACATTGACTCTGAGGATGGCTTCAGCTGGATAACAAACCCGTTTTCATCTGACCCGAAAAGTAAACCTACTGAGATGACCAATTAAGCTTTTGAAAACCTTCTGGACATTAGTGAAGACAGCACTTTGATTATTAAATACTACGAAGGGAGATCGAACATCGAAAGCGAAATTATGAGCTATGCAACCGTGTCGAAATTTTCTTTGAATATCGAGTTTTCTGTCGAATGGAATTTTGCTTTCGATGGTGTAGCGAAGAGTTGGAAAATTGTTAAAAATGTATGATTTTGCATTTGTTTTTTTACTTTAAGGCGGCTAGACACTAATTTAATTTAATTTTATGTTTTAATTCCATGCAGTTCTAACATCGTGAATATTAAACACAAGCTCCAAAGGCTGGTTTTACTTATAAAAGAAAATCCCAATACTCAGTTGGCATGATGTCTGAGAACAAAATCGATCTCTGAGAACAAGATCGTAAGCTGTTTATAGGTTTAAAATATTTAAAATTAAAATATTTTAAATAGATTTGGCTCACAAACCCGTCTTTAGACAGTCGGAAGTTTTTAATAAATCTGTAGAGAAATTTCTTAAATATATTTTATGTCAAAATATATTCGAAAGACTACA
>NW_023474023.1:0-3594 GCF_013731165.1 Rhagoletis pomonella
ATTTTTTCTTATAACCTTTTCAGTAGCTTTAGTAACAGCGTTCAGCTAAAATTTTGGATTAAGAAAGCTATAATGGTGAACATTTCCATCACGTTTATCAACCTTTAGCCATTCTTCGAAAAATTCTTAGCTTGTTAATAGGCTCTGGAAAAAATAAAATCCAAATAGTTGTTGTTGTTCCTAGAATTATTTAACGTTGTGCAAAGTTATACGGTAACATACATAAAAAAAAAAACAAAAAAAAAATATTCCGACGAACTGATAACCTCCTCCTTTTTTGGAAGTCGGTTAAAACTGAATTGAAGTAGTGATACACGCAATGGCATATATACACTGAGGAGCAAAACCGGAACAGTAATACTTAATGGAAATTTCTTGCGATATATTCGCAATATAGGAAGACTTTTTTGTAATCTAGTTTCGGAATTCACATTTCCAATGATTATTTCATCAGAAGGTCATAAAAACAATAATTAATACAAGCAGATAAAGAAGAAAATTACAAAAAAACGTAGCAGCTAGAATGTTCCAGTTATGCACCCGATAGAAAATTGTACCATTTGCTTGACTTTTAATAAATTGGCCATAACTAATTTGAATATTTTAGCTTTTATGGTCATCTTGGGGTACTTTCGCACAGGTTTTAGACGAAATCTGTTGAGAACACGCACCGGTTTTCCTCAACGCTATGCCCAAGGTCTTGCATGCGATTGGGCGAATTTTCACCTCTCTGAAGTTGGCCGGACAACTTTTTCTCAAAGCAAAAATTCCTATCGCATAATTTGCCGTTAATTATCCGTAAATTATCCGTAAAAAGAATAATTTTGCCGCGGACATATTTTAAAAAATATCGAGTGCCCTGCTAACTTCCGTGGAAGTTAGCATGGCACCTTCTGAAAACCAATGAAGGAAACCAGCTAAACCCAAACTAACTATCTGATAATTTGCCGTAAATTATCCGTTGTTTATCCGTGAAAAGAATTATTTTGCCGCGGAAACATTAGCAGGGCACCTTCTGAAAACCAATAAAGGAAACCAGCTAAACCCAAACAAACTATCTGATAATTTCCCGTAAATTATCCGTTGTTTATCCGTGAAAAGAATTATTTGGAAGTTAGCAGGGCACCTTCTGAAAACCAATAAAGGAAACCAGCTAAACCCAAACAAACTATCTGATAATTTGCCGTAAATTATCCGTTGTTTATCCGTGAATAGAATTATCTTGCGGCTGACACATTTTAAAAAATATCGCGTGCCTTCTGAAAACCAATAAAGGAAACCAGCTAAACCCAAACTAACTATCTGATAATTTGCCGTAAATTATCCGTTGTTTATCCGTGAAAAGAATTATCTTGCCGCGGAAACATTTTAAAAAATATCGCGTGCCCTGCTAACTTCCGTGGAAGTTCAGGCTGTCGAGTTTAAATAGCGGCAAATCAGCTGCACTTGATAGTAGTTGGTTGAATAAGGAAAAACGAATTAGCAACAAGAGTTTACGGGATGTACATAGCTCAGTGGTTAGCGCTTCTGACTTTGAACATCGAATTCGCAGGTTCGATCCCTGCTGAAGTCTAGAAAAAGAAGTCTGATGAGGAGATGTGGTGATCTCCGAAATAGTGCTATAACTTCTACCGCTTAGACTTTGTTGCTTTTTCAATTTTTCCTAATAAACAATCGTGGTACAAAGCTCAATAAAAATATTAAAAATAACTATCTGATAATTTGCCGTAAATTATCCGTTGTTTATCCGTGAAAAGAATAATTTTGCCGCGGACATATTTCAAAAAATTTCGCGTGCCCTGCTAACTTTCACGCACCTTCTGACAACCAATAAAGGAAACCAGCTAAACCCAAACTAACTATCTGATAATTTGCCGTAAATTATCCCTTAAAAGAATTATTCAACCAAATTAAGGAAACCAGCTAAACCCAACTAACTATCTGGTAATTTGCCGTAAATTATCCGTTGTTTATCCGTGAAAAGAATAATTTTGCCGTGGAAGTCAAAATCTACGGTCTATTTTTTCGCGAAAGCCCAACATTTACACGAACATGAAAATATTGTTAACCGTCAAAGCGAAACCGAAATCGAACATGCGGTCGAAAACAACAATGGCACGCTTTCATCCGAATGGACAGTCCTGATCAGCGACGCAAAAACTATCTCACGCATGGCGTCACATGACGAAGAATTAAACGCTGTCTCTTCTCCAAGCGCATATGTATGTACATATATATGTAAACGTACCGTTATGTCGTCAGCTCCGACAGCTAATGTTTGCGCTCTTTAAGCGCTTGCTAACTTCCTCCTGCTCAGGCTTGTCTATGAGAGACGCAAACATTTCCTCTCTCTCTCGCGCATGGCGTCACATAGCGTAGAACTAAACGCAGTCTCTTCTCCAAGCGCATATATATGCATGTAAACATTTAGCGCAGTCGCAATGGGAACCGTTATGTCGCCGCTTCGGCCACCTGCCTACTCTCTACTCAAGCTTGTTTGACATCAACAGGGCTGCCAACAATGCTAGGCTAACAGCCAGTTTCACCAAACTATTTAAGTGGAAATTAACTTTAATTTAATTTTGTATTTAATACTCACTTAAATAAATAGTTTATTGAAACTGAAAATTATTTAAATGAGAATTAAATACAAAATTAAATTAAAGTTAATTTTGTATTTAATTCTCATTTAAATAATTTTCAGTTTCAATAAACTATTTATTTAAGTGAGTAAAAAGTGGTTGTAAAACAGACTAGGACTAGCTTTCGCTTTCATTTGTACTGCGAGCTTTTGAAAGCTTTGGCACGCTGTGTTGTAAAAGCAGGGCTGGTATACAAGTAAGCAGCAGTTACACAATGATCAGGTGATTAAACGTGTAACACCTCTTAGTGTGGTTATTCTGATTTAACTTTTATTTAAATGCACGGAAGTTAGCAGGGCACTCGATATTTTTTAAAATATGTCCGCGGCTAAATTATTCTTTTCACGGATAATTTACGGATAATTAACGGCAAATTATGCGATAGGAATTTTTGCTTTGAGAAAAAGTTGTCCTGCCAATTTCAGAGAGGTGAATTTTCGCAGTTTAAAAGTGGCATTTTCAAATAATTCCATAAGTTTTCTGTTGATCCATATCTGGGCTTTACGCAGGTCACTCCATGATTATAAAAACTTGGGATTTATACCTATTTGGTCCCAGTTTCGAAAGATGTTTCTGATCATTGTCCTATTAAAATTGATAAAAGCCTGCGAAGAATATCCTCAGAAATTGCCAAATTCTTTGAAAATGCTCATTTATTGTCACTTTTCTTTTTATACTATACTATTTTTTATTGAATGTTTATTTTCTAAACACCTTCCCTTGCGAGCTTCCAAGAACTAAAGTTATAAAATAACGAGTTTAATTGAATATTCGTACATTATATAATAAAATTATGCAGCTATTATTTGCCTTTGATAAACGACCACATTACGACAAGCCATGGAGCGCCTAGCCCAACTCCAAAGAAAAGTGTCATGATGTTACCACAGTTCTTACTCCTTAAAGCGTAACACTGCCCTACATCATTAAATGTACACATACAAACCTAATA
>NW_023474024.1:0-3594 GCF_013731165.1 Rhagoletis pomonella
CAGAAATACACTCGGAGGTTTGCCATTGCCTGCCGAGGGATGACCGCTGTTAAGAAAAAACCTTTTTCTATATTTTTTTGGATGTTGCTTTGACCAGGGCTTGAACCCAGGTGCTGATGTATGAAAGCGCGCACTGCTTACCACTACACCACAGCGGCTTCAATAACTGGTGAAATTCTCAAAAAGCGCTGACATCCTAAATGATGTATACTTCGAAGACACTTAACTGAACCGCTATATCCATCTGGCATCACTAGGGACATATTGGTCTATGCGAGGCGGTCAGCCAGCCAGAATAACCTAACCTAACCTACTCAGAAAGCCCAAAAAAATCCAAATGTTTCATCTAAATCTGTCCAGCCTTTTCTGAGTGGTGGGAGCTCTTGCATGTTGTCAGTATTTAATTCAATCAGATTTTTAATCACCACACCGCTAAAAAAATGCTAGTTTCAAAACATATCATATTATCACACATCCACCAGCTTAGTTCTTAAATTTGGCATCTCATTTTTGAAATTCGAAGTAACTGTGCAGAGCTTTACCAAACAATGTTGTTAGAAATGTGATTCAAGTTGAGCATTTGAGAACAAATTCGTATTTATGGCAGTGGCTGAACGTGCAGAGGTGCTTGCTGTTGGCTTCCAGCAGGTTCGAGAGTACGAATGCCGTGAGCGCGGCACATAATTTTTATTTTTTTTCTGTTTTTGGTTTTTCTTAATTACGAAAAAGCCTCCATGAAGTGCAAGAATTTTTTTTCGATCAATATAATTTTTTTTTTAATTATTTATTTTTTAATTATGTATGTAATTATGTTTTAATTATGTCTTTTCTTGTATTTCTTAAATGTTTTAAAAAGAAAAACAATTTATTTCATTTGATTTTTCTATGGTATTTGAGTATTTAAGGTTGTTTACAAATGAAATTAAATCTACAATTTTTAATTTATATTTATTTGACCTACTTTACTTTAATCACCTCCAAACGGCCTCGAACCTGAGATCTCAGAGCCAGAATCGGTAGTCTTCACTTAATGCCACAGCCGAAATTTGTTAGGAAAGCAATTACAGTAAACCCCGCTTAAGTACCTCACGAAAAATGTCAGCTTTTTGAGGTACTTAGGCGAGCTGGGTACTTAAAAGAACCCGCTTAAGTACCTCGATGCGGGTACTTAAGCGAACATAATTACTGATGTAGTTACATCTTCTTGTTAACTTACATAAATACTTGAATAACAACATTTAATGAAGTATACATAGTTTAAAACCAAAATCGTACCATTATTTAAACACATAAACAAGTAAAGAAAAACTTTATTAAAAAAAATATTTAGTGCAATGGTATGTCATTTGTACAAGAATTAAACTGTTTAAAAAGTCAAAGTTGGACATATCATTTTATACGAAATTCAAATTGGCATTGTTTGCCACTTATGTTTATTTATTAATTTTTAGAATTTCTCAATCAATTAAAATGCAGTTCCTTCCCTAACAAATACCATATAAACCTAAGCTTAATATTTTGTAGAACACTTAAAAAAAAAATTATCATAATTTCAAACTTTTTTCTCAGAAGTTTTTTTTGAGTATACAGTTTTATAGTCTATTAAATTTTAGTGTAATAATGTGCAAGTTTCAAGTGGCTAAAAGGTACCGTTGATTTTTTAGAATTTTGTTTATCGAATTTGAAAATACGTAAATATTTTAAGGAATTTTAAAAGAGCACTTAAAAGGGGAAAATTATAAGTAAAATTGTAAATGGGGCACGAAAAATTGAGGTACTTAGGCGGGTTGGGTAAATAAGCGGGGAGGTACTTAAGAGAGGGATTTTCTTCTGATTATATTAAAAAATTCACGGTGTCCAAAAATGTTGGTTACTTAAGCGGGTTAGGTACTTAAGCGGGGGGTACTTAAGCTGGTTTCACTGTAGCAGCATTTTAGTTTTGGTTTGGCAATTCAGAGATAGATAAAAAAAGTTTTTTCTTAACAGCGATCGTCCCTCGGCAGGCAATCGCAAACCTCCGAGTGTATTTCTGCCATGAAAAACAGTTCCTCGCAAATACAATCGCCATTCGCAGTCGGCGTAATAGCTGAAACACAATGCCGGTGAACGACAAACTTCGCCGAATTGGGCGATGCTGTCGTTCACCGTTCGCCCAGCTATTTCGCCTACTTACGGCGCGTTTACATTGGACAATGCTGTCAAGACAATGAAGATATACGTATTAGTTGTCAAAATTGTTCCAATGGAAAAGTATGCATGTATTAGTGAGAAAGTGTGCATGTATTGCTATTGTCATGACAGTATTGTCCGGTGTAAACCTTAAGTTAAACAGCTGATACCAGTTGGTCGCCTTTATAATTTGGGTGACCATATTTAGAAAAAACTAAACCATATTTAGAAATGAGGAAATGATAAGAAATATAAACATAAAACAAAGATAAATTATTTTACTTTAAGCCAGATTTAACGAATCAACAACGGTATTTTTCAAACAACAAAAATACGTGAATAATCCTAAAACTTTGAAAGTAAAAAAGAAATACGGCCACCTTAGGCACGTACAGCTGCTACCGCCCAGCAAGGCGATAGAAATAAATATATCGCCACGAAAGGCCGCCGAGGGAACTTCGCATTTCGCATTTCGCTTTGGCTGTACTCTGGCTGTATTCAATTTCATATGCTTGCGGGTGTTCTAATTTTGACAGCGCGAACTTCGCTGTGGTGAGTTCGCCGGCGTTGTAGGTTCCACACGCTTTCCGGGCTGTTTCGGTAATTAGAGCGTAAAAATAAGTTGCCCGGAATCAACAAATCAGTTCTAAACAATGATTTTATGTGTATTTATCTTATATAGCTAATAAAATTAGCAAATACCTACATTTCTGAACCTTAAGTGCAATTTTCCATTTTTGTATTTTACAAAATTTGCTATTGGATGTATACAAACAACAGCTGTTATTTCAAATTTGCTTCTTGCACATTTCTGCCCGGAAAAAAAAAGTTCGGGCTGTTTCGGGCACGAAGAAGAAGAGGGATTTACGATCCAAAAGTGGAAGGTATTTGCTCTCTATTACCAATTTTTCTAGCGTGAGCAATGCTTTCTGGGCTGTTTTGGGCACCGGAATTTGTGCATCCTAGTTCACTTTTTCACTGCAGGACACGTATGCATGGATGTGCATACTTGCATATGTACATATCGGCGTTTAAAGTACAAAACCGCGTATCAGCAAAATGCAAAACGCGTATGTGAGGCTGCATAAATTATTTTCTAAAGAGTAAAAACACTCATATTTCAAAATGGTTCTCTTTTTTTATAAAGTAATCGCATTTCTGGCTAGTATATTTCAGGACGAATGGATAAAGATTGAGCCAAGAGCAATTCTTGGCAGCCAATGTAAGTTGCGCGGTTTTGCAGAATGACGATACGCGGTTTTGTACTTTAAACGTCGATGTGTATGTGTATGTGTGTATAAGGAATAAAACATAAAGCTTCTCTCTATTTTATTAACAAAGATTCAAACGTCACTTTCGTTTTAAAATATAGTACTGCAAAAAAAAACATATCCGGATATAATATACACACATATGTACATATAT
>NW_023474025.1:0-3594 GCF_013731165.1 Rhagoletis pomonella
CGGTGATGCCGGTGAGCGTAGCGGCAATGAGAGCGACGGTGATATTCGACGACGACGGTGACAGCGGTCCTGGCCTGCGATGAGTAGCGGCAACCGCCTCCAAATGGCGATGGCGGGTGACTAGCGTTGGCTCCGAGGGCGGTAACGATGGTGCGGTCCCAATACCGAAGGCGGCGGAAGCGGCCCTAACTTGTGGTGACGGAGGGAGCAGCGCTCCTGTGACGGGAGGGCGCGATGATGGCTTCGGCCCAGGGCAGCAACGGCGGTGGCGGCGGTGGCGGCCCTAACAGCTAAGGCGGCGGCCGCGGCCCTGGCTTGTGATGACGGAGGGTGCAGCGCTCCTGGATTCTGGCGATTTAGCGGGGGCGGCTGGCTGGGAGGTCCTGATGGGTTCGCCTAGGGGCGGCCCAACTGTTGATGACTTACGGTGATAGTATCGCCGGCCTCCAGTGACGGTGACTCGTGGCGGCCTGTAATGAGGAGGCTACGGAGATTGATTAGTGGGCCCTAAGCACACACCTGTGTCGCCCCTCTAAGTTGCACACTACGGCGGCACGGGTGAGTGCGATCTTCCACGGCGGCCTTGGGACCTGTACGAGAGGAGTACATCGTTGCAAATAGCAACGATAACGTCTACAAAGTGTGACGGTGCATCTACACTCTGCGACGACCCCTCCTACAGTCCCCTCGGCCATATGGCGTTCTGCGTAGACGATAGGATTGCGCTCATCTGCCAAAACGCGACGTACGCGCTCCCTTACCTACGGATACTGATAGCGGATGAGCACTTGTAGAGCACCTTATACCCGTCGTCGCACAAGTCGGTTGCGAAGTAAGAAGAGCTGAAAAAGTTTTACAAGTTTTTGCGCAAGTGCCCAGCGAACTTCCCACGTGTGTTTGGGCGCATGCCTGCTTGTGCTTTGCTTCTTGCGTATTCTATTTGTAGCGCATGCCTGCTTGTGCTTTGCTTTTGCGTATTCTATTTTTAGCGCATGCTGGTGTGTGTGTGTATGTGCGCTGTGAATATTCTACCCATATGTATGTACATCGTATGTTCATACATATTTACAACGTAGGATAGATTTGTGGTAGGTTGTGGCTGCAAATATTGTAGCGTAGTGTAGCGTATTCTGGAGTTTTGTCCTGGAGGCCTGCACTACCTTAGGCAAAGCCTAGGTAAATTTTACCATCGTACGGAGCGGTGGCTCGGCCGGTGTGTGTTCGCGGTTCGCTTTATTAAGGTATTATTTGTTATTTATACTTCGTTTGTACAGCAAATTCTTACGTCTAGGGGATTCTCTTGTATAGTACATTGCAAATTTTTCATTAAGCCTAGGGGGTTCTTTTTGACAATAATTACAAAAATAATATAAATAACAAAAGACATAATACAAATAACAAGACTTTTTTTTTTTTGACAATAATATTGTAGTATAATAACAAGCGAAAGATGGTTGTATATGTAATTGTACTATGGTTGAGTAATACGTGGTGGTAGAGGCTAGGAGAGCCGGTTATTAGTGAGCAAAAGGTTTTAGATCTTGCAGATGGGCATGTGTTTGCTGCCCGTTAGGTTAGTCAGTGAGGGCGAGCTTGACCGTATTGGTGGAGACGTAGCGGATAATGGTGTATGGGCCGGAAAATTTAGGCGCGACTTTTTGCGCAAAGTGTCCGGCGGCGGAGGAGAGGGGATGGTCTCTCTTCATAACTCTGTCTCCTACCTTTGGTTTCCAGGGCCGTCGTCGTAGGTCATAATATTTTTTCTGTTGCATGGCGGCCGCGGCGAGGTGCGTGGCTATTTCATTCCATAATTCTGTGATGGTTGGGTGGACGGTTGGTGGTTCTTCTGGGACTGCTCCTGATACGCGCGCGTGCTCTCGTCGATGTACGTCAACGTGGCTCTGTGTCCACCAGCGCCAGTAATTTCAGGGCTTCGATGGCGACGTTGGCGTAGAAGCGGCCGTCGCTGTTTCGCCTCTCAGGTTGCCTTGACTGCGGCGGTGCGTGGAAATGTAGCCGTCGGAGCTGCTGATGTTGACTTGCGACACCGGCAATCCCTGGAGAAGATCCCATCCTGTCCGCATCGTGAACAGAATAGCCGCCGCGCGCTGATACAGTGGAAGCGTGTATGTCCGCGCTTCTTGCATCGCCAGCAGGTGTTCCTCCCGTCGTACTGGTTTCCCACGGTCGGCAAGCTGTGCGGCGCCTGTCGGTTCTGTCTGGATTCCCCGTTCTTCAGTAGTTCGTACTCATCGGTGAGCTCCATCACCTCTTCGATGGTCTGGAATTCGTTCCTTTTCACGAAGAGTCAGTACTCGACGCGCAGGCCGTCGTAAATGCGCTCCAGATGGTCCTCGTTGCACATCGTTGGGTGTTGCCGGATGAGTGTTTGGAGGGCGAGGATGTAGTCTTTGGCCTTTTCTTTATGCAGCTGTTTGCGCTGGCGAATGGTGTCTTCCAGCTGGCTTACATGCCGCTTAGGCAGGAAAAATCTTCCTGCTTCGGTACGGAATCTTTCCCAAGTGGTCATCTGCTTCCTCCGGCTGCGGAACCACTGGAGTGCTTTGCCACGTAGAACTTCGGGGAGAGCGGGGAGAAGTTGCTCTGGCACGATCTGGTAGCATTCCGCCAACTCCTCAATCCTGTCCACGAAGTCGTGCAGGGGGTCGCCGCCGGAGTAGTGTACGTCCCAACGACGGACGGTGCTCATCACTTCGGCGTTGCTCATGCTGTCCCGTTTGTGGACTCCCGGTTTCGCTCCTCCAGGGTGTAGAAAGGATTCCCCCGGTTTGACGGCTGGGAGTGATTCGGGTAGCGATTTTGCTATGCTAGCCTCCTCGGCTGCGATCTCCATTTCCAGCTCTCTGAGGAGATTTTCGGTCGACTTCCTGCTTCTCTTTACACTGACGAAGTTGCTCAGAGTGCTGCGTAGCTCAACGACAGTACTTCTTTCCACTGGTAACTGGTTTCGTCTGCACTCTTCAATTAACCTCTCTTTCTTGAGAAGATATATCCAGCCCAGCCAGTCGACGTTCAGCGTCGTGGTGTTGTTTTCGCTCATCCGTGTGTCAGTTGTTGGTTGTGGTGTGTTCGGTGAACCCGCTTCCGCAGTGTTGGTGCTTGTTGAAGTTTTTGCACATGCGCCTACAGAGCTGGGTCTCTGCTCGGGCGCCATTTATGAGGTGGGTTTTGTCGAAGGCTGAGGTACGCTCAGCCGACCCAGGGTAAAATGGAGGTCCCACTAACCCCCACCAAATAAAACACAATAGTTAGTGTAATACGTAGAACACACTCACACACACGAGGCGAGATATGGCCAGAGCGCCGGCAACCTTTCGTCCAAGAAGTGAGAGAGAGGGAGAGTGACAGCGGATGTGGATCGGTAACGGGGAGAATAGCAACAGCTGTGGATCGGTAACGATGAGAGTGACCGCAGCTATTGGTCGGTAACGGTGAGAGTGACAGCACTCGGTGACGACGGTGAGCGCAGCGGCATTGAGAGCGACGGTGATACTCGGTGACGACGGTGATGCCGGTGATGCCGGTGAGCGTAGCGGCAATGAGAGCGACGGTGATATTCGACGACGACGGTGA
>NW_023474026.1:0-3594 GCF_013731165.1 Rhagoletis pomonella
CGGAATAACTCCACTCCTACTCCACCTACTGTATTTCTATTGATGTTAGTAATATGTATTTTGAATTTGAAGCAATTCGCACCGTAAATGAAGTTTTTCGGAATAACTCCACTCCTACTCCACCTACTGAAAAAACAAACAAAATGCGCACCTCCTCTTTGAAATAGCTTTCGAACAAAAGACGAATCATTCAAATTGGTTGAGAAACATAGGAGCAGTAGGGAGGAATAGATTTGTATGGGATTTCGTTAGCGTATTAATCTATAGATTCTTGATGAATGCCAACAAATAAAATTGTAAGACATTTATGGTATTTCGACTGTAATAAGTCTATGTATATTGGACCACTGTAGACCAATTATACTCCCCCATTTTGAAATTGCCAGCAACTATACTATACAGATTCAAGGAAGATTCATCATCGTACCGGATCATTGTTGCCGCAAGAGATTCATCACGGACATAAGGATTTCGTTAGGTTATTTAAGACGCCAATGGAGGATATGCTTTCTGACGACCACAAAACCAAAGTTCAACGTGAATTGGGGTGAAAACGTTGGACCAAATGTTTCAATAAAAAAAATAAATTTTGGTCGGGACGAAGTTCACCAGGTCAACTAATATATATATAAACATATTTAAATCTATAGCGAACATAGTCTGACGATATACAGACGGATGTTTATATCACTGTTGCTTCATTAACCATACGTTTGCATCATCTCTTTGTACTCGTATTCATATTTTCAATAAGCTTTTTCCTTCGACTTTCGTAGAGGACTCGAGTGAAAATATGCTTTCGTTTGTACATACATAAATTTTACATTCATATTTATGTATGCACATATTGTATGTACATAAGGGTGATCCAATCTTAAAAGGATCTATTTGCTGATGAGAAAATTCTCCCATCTGGAAAATATTTCATTACATGTAAATTGTATGAAAAAAAATGTTATTTTCATTACAAATGCTATAACTATTGAACCGTTAAAGACAATGTTTTCTATGCATATTCTTGTAGGGCATTAAATTCTCTAAAAAATTGCCCTGAAGTTGATTGTCTTAGAAATAATTAAGAATATTAAATATGTTAGTCATATCGACACCTCCAAACCATACTATGCTCAGTCTGAATAAGTCTAAGGTGACTTAGCATGGTATTGTTTGCAGGTGTCGATACGGCTGAACGAGGTATAGCTACGGTGACCATATTTATGGCAGCCGAATACGGGACAAAAAATAATTTCGTTAATTTTTTCCACAAAAGCTAGAGAATTTGTAAACGCAGCATACAAATATTCAGTTGCAAAATCACACATTTGTAGAATATTTTTCCATAACTTTGTACTTCGTGTGCGGGATTTTCACCCCGTAGAATTTTTTAAAAATATTCCTAGCCGAGGAAAATAACCGAGTACTTTTGAAGTACAAGTGGTATTCAACGGATTATTTTCAGACTCGGGAATAGCATCCGGAACGAGCTGAATTGCAAAGCATACCTTAGAAGGGTTCCACTTCCCTTCTATCTTTGAGAACTTCTTTACTTTTACAACATTCTCATAGTAGCCTTCTTATTTGGAGTTTCTCATGTGGCAGATACAATCCCTCATACAATGAGCATACATTTTTTTGCAGTAGTTTCGCCTAATGAACATATTCTCCCTTCACAAAATTTGAAAATTGCCTCCACGCCACGGCACGTTGGAGAGGTAAATAGTACCCGAGAAAAAACAGCAACCTCCGTGCATTTTCTTGTTGGTTTTGGAATCCATATACGTAAACAAAGTTTTAAATTTTAGAGTAAAATTTAAACAAAAATGACAATTTAAGACGAAATTCGCGACAAAAGGAAAATCAGCCGCTCTCTGCTGCTACCTATTCAGTATTCAACATGAAATGTGTCTGAAAAAAAAACCTTTGAAAAGCTAAATATTAACGTCGAGTTTCTATTCATACCCACAAATACCCAGTTTTTCTACGCAAAATTATAACTTCAGAAACCATCTTCATATGTGCTCCTCGATTCGAATAACAAGCGTCAAGATTTAAAAATGAAAACTGGTTCATAGGCATGTAATTTTTATGAGCTGTGAAGGCGTACCGTATGAAATAAATAAATTACCGGACAACTGACGAAAAAAAGAGGACTGTCCCGTATAATACAGGATGGATGGTCACCGTAGGTATAGCGTTGATACAAAATTGTAATGGAATTTTGACAAAAGACGAAGAACAAAGAAATTCCTTTTGCAAGTATTGCAATTACATGGCCAGCAATATTCTAATTGCAATAAACTTAATGTTATTGATAATTAAAAAGATTATCAATGTTTAAAAATATAGTAAAAAATAAAAAATTTTAATCCTATCTCTCTTCTCTGACAAATCTGATTCATAATCAACCTTTTCTAAACTTCTGTATCACTTTAGTGTAAGTTTTTTCTTTTAGGATGAGTATTTCCGTTCATAAAGCTCTAAAACTGCATATTTCTGTTATTTCGACTTTCGTAGCCCGTAAGTATATATATATTTTTAAATCCAGACAATTAGCACCAGGGTAATTTTTTTAGAGAATTTACTGCCCAACAAGACTATGCCTAAAAACTCTTTTCCAACTGTACAATAGTTATAGCATTTTTAATGAAAATAAAATTTTTTCATACAACTTAAATGTAAAATTTCAAATGCCCACCGACGCCTTTTAAAATTGGAATAAAAATGGGAGAATTTTCTTCTCAGTAAATAGAAATGGGAGAATTTTTTTCTCAGTAAATAGGTCCTTTTAAGACCATAGATTCGGTAGGTTAGTGATTCTGGATCACACATATATCGTCGTTTAAAGTACAAAACCGCGTATCAACAAAATGCAAAACCGCAAAAAAAAGGTGTCTTTTTTAATACTTCCCGTTTAGCATTAAAACTAGAAACATATTCCTAAATCAAAAGTAAAAAAAAATGCCAAAGTAAGATAAACCAGTTGTATACACTAGGGATGCACAGCAGAGGTGCACGCAGTCGACGTCGCGGGCAAACTGCGCGCACGCGAGCGTGCTAGACAAGGTGAAGTGAGCTGTACGGAGATGGCATCGTGTACATATTAACATATTAACCATTATTTTCAAGTAAAAATGCGTGTATGTATGTGTACTTTTGCGACAACTGAGCCAGTGTGGCATCAGGCCACCAGAAAAAGCCAATTTTTCCAAAACAAAAGCGCCAAGTTTTTATTATCATGTTTAATAATTTTTTTGATTCAGTAAAAAGTGTATATACATATCCATTTCCTCACGTTTTTATTAATAAATTAATTTCAATACAAACATATTTAATTTACCAAAACATATTTAATTTACCTATTCCTCACAGTTTATTCAGTAAATGAATTCCATCTTAATGTAGAATATTAGTGTATAGTGTATACATATGTACATACATATGTACCTATGCATTCGGTACATATCACTAAATAGCGCACCAAGCATTGAATTCCAATTATTTTGGCTTTTTGGTTTCCCAAAACCACTAAATTTTGACAAAATGCACAACCTTGGCAACAGTGAGCTGAGCACATCAATGCTCAAACAGTGATGC
>NW_023474027.1:0-3594 GCF_013731165.1 Rhagoletis pomonella
ACAGGGCCAAAAGGACACATCAGTGGGACGAGTATAAGGCCTGTCTCCTCGGAACACAGGTTCCCTAGAGTGAGAAGTCAAAGCAGTTCTGGCTCCACCTTTGACAGGGACAAGGTACGGTGGGCGGTAAAGTCTTTTGAACCCTTCAAAGCAGCGGGTGGTGATGGGATCTTCCCAGCACTACTCCAAAGAAGCACTGAGGATATTATTGATCCCCTGATCTGTATATTTAGGGCTAGTTATTGCTGGGAATACATACCGTATGCTTGGAGGAAGGTGTCCGTGTTATTTATTACGAAATCGGGCAACAGGCCCTTTGACTTAGCTAAATCATACATACCTATTAGCTTAACTTCCTTCGCCCTCAAACTTTAGAGAGACTTCTAGACCTCCACATTAGGGAGAGAATTGACAATTTCACTCCCTTACATCACACACAATTCGCGTATATTAATGGGAAATCCACGGATTCGGTCCTACATTATCTGGTTAGTAGGATCGAAAGTGCCTTCGAGGCAAAGGTGATCGTTCTGTGTACCTTCTTGGACATCGAGGGGGCTTTCGATAATACTGCCTATGGGTCTATCTCAAGGGCATTGGCCCAAAGAAGCTTAGATCCTACTACTGTTGGTTGGATCTACGCTATGCTTCGTGAGCGCGAAATTACATCGTCCTTGGGCAATACTCAAGTGAAGATCAGAGCCGTGAGAGGCTGCCCACAGGGAGGTGTCCTTTCTCCCTTGCTTTGGTCACTTGTTGTGAATGACCTCTGAATCAGACTACATGAGTGTGGTTAGGATGACGTGGGATACGCAGATGACCTTGCAATTGTTGTTACGGGGAAATTCGGCAGTACGTTATGTTACGTGCGCGGCTCTTCGCAAACTGGTGTGCCAATGAGGGCCTCAGCATAAATCCTCGGAAGGCTGTTCTCATACCGTTTACAACAAGATATAAACCGATCCTTGGTTCGGTCACTCTTGCAGGGACAGTACTTGAATATTCCGATGGGGTCAAATATCTGGGGATAACGCTAGATAAGAGACTTAATTGGAACTCCCATCTTGACAGAACGATTGCTAAAGCCACACGAGCCATGTGGGCCTGCAGAAGACTTTTTGGTAGGAAATGGGGGTTGAGCTCAAGGCTGATTGAGTGGCTCTATCGATGATCGTCCGTCCGATTGTGTCCTATGCACCCATAGCGTGGTGGCAGAAGACAATGCAAAAAACTGCCATACTTCGCCTAAACAAGCTGCAACGATTGGCATGTCTATCCGTCGCAGGATCTATAAGAATGTGTCCAACTGCGGCTCTAGATTGGCTCCTGGGATGGACTCCTCTCCATATTTTTATTCAGGAATCAGCAGCCACGAGGGAGCTGCCACTTCGACTATCTAACGACGGCTTCTTCGTAAAGAAGTCTCATTCACGTATTCATGGGAAGATACCAGGGTTGGATATATGCGGAATCTCTGATTCCATGACTAAGGAGGTCTGCTTTGGCAGAAAATTCCAAGTGATAATCCCAAAATGGGCGCCCTGCCCTTGATCTCAGATATGTACACTGGTACACAGATGGATCAAGGATGGCGGACAGAGCGGGTGCAGGCATCTTTGGACCTAGCACCAAATTTACAATTCCCATGGGCAAATGGCCCACGGTGTTTCAGGCTGAAATAGTCGCAATCTTAAACTGCGCAAAATTAAACCTTGAAAAGGGTTTTTTAGTTATCTCTTCAGATAGCCAAGCAGCCATCCGGGCCCTTTCGAACAGAACTATCAACAAATAAGTTGGTTAGAGACTGCGTTAACACGCTACAATTTTTGGCAGCCAAAAACACGGTAACATTGTGCTGGGTACCAGGCCATTCTGGAATCGAAGGCAACGAGATCGCTGATGAGTTGGCACGTGAAGGATCGCTTACTGCCTTTTCGGGACCTGAACCATTCTGTGGTCTCAGTTGGTCCTCTTCGAGAGCCGTAATCACTGAGTGGGTACACTCAGAACGCAGTAAGTACCGGGGAGCGGTGGGGGGCCAAAGACAGGCCAGGCTATTCGGCTACCCCTTTAACAGGAACGACATCGTCCTAAAAAACGGAATTGACTGTTACTTTCTGGGAATCTGTCTGAGGTTACTTTCTGGGTATCTGACTGGTCACAACCAATTGCGGTTCCATTTACACCGAATAGGGGCAATCATAGAGCCTGAATGCCGGCTCTGCCTCGAGGCCGATGAAACTTCGGAGCATATTCTCTTTAACTGCCCGGTTTTAGCCAGACAAAGACTGATTTACTTTAAATATTCGTTGGTCGAACCCTTTGTTATAAGGAATTCGTCTACCAAGGCCCTTTTAGGATTCATAAGGGAAGCCGAAGGTATCTTGGCCACATTGGGTTAGGGACTCCTTTATAGAGATACAAAAGATCTTTTAGGTCGCGGAGTCTCTGTTCTATTACACCCAGTAAATTAACTAACTAACTAACTAACTACAAGGTCTTATCGAGTGTATTGTATGAAAGACTGAAGCCCACCGTCAATGAACTGATTGGACCTTATCAGTGTGGCTTTAGACCTGGTATTCACAATACGCAAAATCTTGGAAAAGTACCGCCGACTATAAAGCCGCTTTTGACCGCACTAAAAGGAGTTGCCTATACCCCGCTATGTCTGAATTTGGCATCCCCTCAAAACTCATACGGCTGTGTAAAATGACGTTGAGCAATACCACCAGCTCCGTCAGAACTGGAAAAGACCTCTCCGAGCCGTTCGCCATAAAACGGGGTTTCAGACATGGCGACTCCATTTCATGTGACTTCTTTAATGTGATGTTGGAGAAGATAATAAGAGCTCAGGAACAATTTAGTACAAGAGCGTGCAATTGCTGGCTTATGCCGATGACATCAACATCATCGGTAACAAAACCCGCGAAGTCTGTTCTGCCTTTTCCAAGTTGGATAGGGAAGCAAAGCGAATAGGTCTGGTGGTAAACGGGGACAAGACGAAGTATCTCCCGTCATCAAACAAACAGTTAGCACATTCGCGGCTTGGTACCCACGTCACTGTTGACAGTTACAATTTCGAGAAGGTAGAGAATTTCTTTTACTGGGGAACCAGCATTAACACCGATAATAATGTGAGCATTGAAATCCAACGTATATAGAATCACTCTTGCCAACAAGTGCTACTTTGAACTGAGTAGGCAATTCATTAGTAAAGTCCTCTCTCCACGTACGAAAACCACGCTCTATAAGTCACTCATTATGCCCGTGCTGGTATATGGCGCAGAAGCATGGACAATGACAACATCCGATGAGGCGGCACTTGGAGTGTTTGAGATAAAGATTTTGCGGAAGATTTACGGGCCTTTACGCGTTGGCGACGGCGCGTACCGCAGACGATGGAACGATGAGCTGTATGAGCTTTACAACGATATAGACATAGTGCAGCGAATTAAAATACAGCGGCTCCGCTGGCTTGGTCATGTCGTTCGAATGGACACCGACGCTCCAGCTCTGAAAGTATTCAACTCGGAACCCGCTGGTGGTAGCAGAGGAAGAGGGAGGCCCCCACTGCGATGGAAAGATCAGGTG
>NW_023474028.1:0-3593 GCF_013731165.1 Rhagoletis pomonella
TGGTTTTGATTTTTTGAAAGTTTGTTGCTAATGGTTTCATAAAAAATGCATGCTTCTATGGAAAAAGGGCAAAAATACCGTTTAAAAAAAAAAATCGCAAAAATCAACGCGATTTTGTAGCTGGTTGAAAATTGCACTTCATTGGACTAAAATGGAATGGGCTACAAAACTGAATACTCGAAAATTTTCTAGAAATGTAAATAAAATTTGAAAATTTTGATTTTTTTTTTTTTAATTTTCGTGGTTTTTATTTGAAGTTTGAGACTTTGATTTATATGGTTTATATTATAGAATAAACTATATTTTCATAAAAATATATTAGAACAAGGTGTACACTTTCATTTGTCGCCTAGTGTAGTTTTGTATTTTGCGAAAAATTACGCTCTATCTACATACTCACTAATTTAAGAAATTCCTTTTTAAATTCTCGTCAAATAGTTTAAGCGTTTTAATGCAATTCGGGCTTACAAGTATAGTAACAACTAGCAGAAACGTACACTCTTAAAGCAGAAAGCTTTCTAATGCGGCTAAAAATATTTGAGCGCATTTCCTGCTACCATCAATACAAATGCTCCAAACAAAGTGTATTACGGTTGCTGCTGATCACATAATTACACTTCATAAATGGTTACTTAGGCCATTGAACCGTGTCGCAGCCATGCGACGAACAACCAGAAAAACGCTCATCATTATCCATCACTGTGACAATATTAACTACTTGTACACCGTGGAGACCGCATTAAAACAAGCAAAGTCAGTCAACTCACGCACACATGCTTACACTCAAAAGCCAACGTAGGCAACCTCTAGCTTTCGCTACAATCCTTGCAAGCGCTGAAAAAGCCCATATAAGTCATTACTTAACTGGGATTTACACGCTCATCCCATGCTAAGCTTCACGCAGACAAAATTTCTAATAAGTTTGTCTTAAGCTTAAGTGTAAGCGCTTGAGCCTTGCTATGGGTTTTGTGCGTGTTGAAGCTATACAAGAAATAGCGGCAATGCCTGCGTGCTCGTCAGTACAGCTGATGCTACTTAGTTGACGCTAAATTTGGTGACAATTGTTAATCTCTCATATTCTACATGCATACAAAATTTAGTTGAGTATTTGTGTTAGCGCTCAAAAAGTTGTTTCTAATGTTCCAACATGCACGACAGCTAAACACATGCATTTGCTCCTTTATTCTTCTGTCGACTAGGCTGGCTGATTGCCGGTTGACGGGCGCCTATTATCCTTGCTAGCAGCTCATCAGCGCACGCTAAACAGCGCACGCCATTCTCTAGCGGAAGTAAAAGTAACGAATAATAGTGACACAGCCCAGTAGGAAAACATTGTGACTATGATTTATTTTTCTGGGAGCTTTACTGGATTAAGATGACACGAAGAGGGCATACCATGCATACCAACCCGTTTCAGATACTGCAATCCACACAGTTCTCTCTTGATGTTATGTGAGTGGTGCAGGATCCACTTTTCGGTCAGCACTGATCAGTTCGGTGCGGAAAGTTTTCAAAGCTCCTTATAATTCTGAAGTGTGCATAGCTAGAAGAGAACTTGAAACTCACGGCAGCTTTGATTTCTATTTTTATGAGCATAACTTAGAGCATTGCGTCAAATGCTAGAGCAAGGTTGATTCTAACTCCTCTATTCTAACAGAGTCACAAAGCTTAGCTCATGACTGTTGTGATTTCAAGTGCGCCGAGAAATGTGTCACAAAAAAATTCGATTTGGAGTGCTAGAAAAATACACAAAAATTTAAAAAATTGAATTGAAGCGGCATATTTTTTTAGCGGCAAGCTTTGAGGCGCGGTAGAAATCACAGCAATGATGAGCTAAAGTTTGTGACTTTGTTAGAATACGGCTGTAAGTGTCCAATTGATTTCAACTAACGTAAATCTTTGCATTCCTTCCAGCAGCTTAATGGTAATGGCCTTGCCTAACGCGCTACACTAAACAAGCACACCTTACAAAAGATATGGCTTAGTTATAGTATTATGAAGCCGAAAAATCACTAACTGCTGTAGGTCCCTGCGCCCATCAATGGCCCCTCTGTAACAGTAAAATGGTGCTGACGTTTCTTTTAGTCCGTTATCGATGTTAGATTTTCAGGTAAGCTTACCGCGAATTTTCAATCCCTGATTTTTTACCTCGTCAGAGAGCGTTAGCAGAAAAGCGCCCATTGAGTGGAGTTTAAAAAAACATCCGTCATACTCACTTTTCTCCAGATGAAAGCGCTGATTCGCAATGATTCTGTTACAAATTCTGTGATTTCACTGCACTTCGATGAGATGTATTGTCCTGATTTCAGGACAAACAATCTAATTTAGGATTTGGTCGGACTTTTTAAAAAAAAATTTTGTTAAAAACAAAAAATAATTTGCAATTGGTAGAAGTTAGCTGCTATTTCAGAGATCACCACATCTCATTAGACTTCTTCACCGAGTTCATGGGGACTTGAACTCGCAACTTTGTAATCTTATCGTCTAACAGAATCAGATCATTTTATTTCATTTGCGGTTTACACACCGTGTGGGTTCAAAAGATTGCTTAGTGTAATTTTTAAGATTTTTATTTTGGGTTTATAATTTTATGAAACTAAGTAGGTATGTGAATCCCTCAAATATATTCTAGCCACTAAAGGCCAAAAATAGTAAAACTCGTTCTTGCTTTTTCTCTCTGATGTCAGATTTTTTTAAGGATTTTGAAATTTCAAGGAAATGCTTACTTAAAAAAACAAATTTAAAAAGTAATAAAATTAAAGAAATTAAATCCAGGAGGACAAAATAAATAAGTATCCAAAATTTTTTTTTAAATATTTTTTTTTTTATCTCTAACTAATAAAGTTAGAAGGCCGAAGCCGGATAATGTCCTAAATTTTTATTTCAAGAATAAACATTGGAAATTTTCACTGAAATTCGAGGAAAAAGTTGAAAAAGGACATTTTTTATACATTTTTTAATTTTACAGAAAAACGAGTTTCCGACGTAGCTTTCTAAGTATTTAGTCAGTAAGGTATTTTCTAACGGAGAGGGTGATAAATTATATTGCAAAAAGCACAACTATAACATATATAATACATATACATAAAAACATGACTACTTAACCTGTCGTAAGTGACAACCAATAGCAACAAATCAAGCTAAGCTGATTAAATTAGAATACACTTATCCAAATAAATTATCTCCGGACAAGCCTCTTAACATCTGATAATTTTCAAAATTGGCAATTAGGGCTTTCAAAAAACTAGCAGCATGCTGTACGCCCACTCACCTATGTACATATGTATGTGTGCACATAAATCCATAAGTTACGCCTTAACTTATTAAGCTGTTCCAAAATCCTTGCTGCACTTGCCACGTGGTTGCCAGGATTAGAACGCAAATTAGCGGAACAAAGCAGTTTAAGCGTTTAAATAGTTCATGACAACGTTAGCTTTAGAGTGAAGTGCCGAAAAAAAGTGGATAGAACAAAAAAAAAAAAAAAAAAAAATATCGGCAAATAACAAAACTGTGAATGACAGCGCTCCTGTGCAATTGCTGTTGCTCGTGGTGCTATTTAGTTGCGGCGGCAGCAATTTCGGTAATAATAGCTG
>NW_023474029.1:0-3591 GCF_013731165.1 Rhagoletis pomonella
GAGAAACTTTTAAAAAGTTTAAGCAACCTTTTCAAATTTTTTTTTTTGAACGCACTTTGCATTTTTTTTGAAAACTTCATAGATTGAGAAACTGTTAAAAAGTTTAAGCAACCTTTTCAAATTTTTTTTTTTTGAACGCACTTTGCATTTTTTTTTTGAAAACTTCATAGATTGAGAAACTTTTAAAAAGTTTAAGCAACCTTTTCAAATTTTTTTTTTTTTTGAAAACACTGCATTGTTTTTTTTGAAAACTTCATAGATTGAGAAACTTTTAAAAAGTTTAAGCAACCTTTTCAATTTTTTTTTTGAACGCTTCGCGTGCGTTTGAAAATCGTGCATTTTTAAAGTTGATAATTTACGTGACTACGTGATTTACGTTATTCTAAACCTGAAAGTTTAATTCCGAAAAACCAGTATACGTGGACGTGGTAACTTACGGTGGCAAAACAGTGAAAGTGAAAAGTGTAAATCAAGGTCAAAAATAATTATTATTTTGGAAAATTTAATGAAAATATCGTTGGAAAATGTGAACATAATCTCTTTTCTTAAATATTTTCATATATATTATTTTTGCAAATGATTGATAGCAAGTGAAACAGTGAACAAATGGAGTGAAAAATACACACAACAGAAATCGGCAAAAATAATACATTTGACATTAACTTTGAGTTAAAAATATAAATTTTCGCTGTGCAAGTGAGCCTAACTTTGAGTTAAAAATATAAATTTTCGCTGTGCAAGTGAGCCTTAGAAAACAAAGAAAAGCTAAACACGGTAAACATGCCAAACGAGCCGATTTCTGTTCTGTGTAATTTCCATTTCAACACGTGGTCATATTCAACACGTGTGACCACGTTCAATTATATTTTCAAAAGATGGCGCTAACAGTATATTAATTTGAATTCCAGTTTAAAAACAGAAAAGTAGCTATCAAGAGCTCAGAGTGACATAAAAAAGACCAGTTTGATTCGATTTTGATAAAAGTGTCGTTTGAATACAACTGAAAGGTAAAAGAAATGCCAAGAGGTGGAAGAGGTAGAAGACATGCTAACATCGGACGTAATACCCGTAACAGTAGAAATGTGCAAAATCACAGACAAAATGAAAATGACGAAAATCATGCTGATAGATTACGTCAACAAAGAGATCGTGATAGGTCACGTTCTCAAAATCGGCCAATAAATATCAATTCTGTAAATTTGAATGGTGCAGCATTTCAATATAACCCACAACTTGATTATTCATCTCACAAATACGTTGTCATTGGAAGTATGGATAAAATTTGCGGATTTTGTCAAGCATTGAAATTTAAAACTGAAACACCAGGCATGTGTTGCGCTGCAGGAAAAGTTCGTTTACCAGACATACAATATCCGCCCGAACCATTAGCTACATTATTATCCGGAACATCACCCGATTCCAAACATTTTCTTGAAAAAATTTCCACATATAATTCATCTTTTCAAATGACATCTTTTGGTGCTGGAAAAATTATAACCGATAACTTCATGCCAACGTTCAAGGTAATACATCAACTTGAACGTTCAACAAGATTCCCTGACACATGTAATGAATCATTAGGTTTTATAGACTCTAATTATGGCTTTTTCCAGATTCAAGGGCAAGCATATCACCTAATAGGTTCATTACTACCACTACCCGATCAAGAGTCAAAATTTTTGCAACTTTATTTCATTAATGACAACGATGATGAGCTTGAAACACGATGTGCATTTTCCAGAAATATAAACAGAGTCATCATGAGAGAGTTACAAGATTTATTACACACACACAATGTTTTGGTGCAAAGTTTTAAAACAACATTCGAAAGATTGTCATCTGATAATCATAAAATCAAAATTGATGCAAATAAAACGCCTGCCGGCGAACATCGTGGAAGATACAATCAACCAACTTCAAGCAACGAGGTTGCAATTGTTATATCTGGTGATGATTTTCAACCAAGGGATATTGTTTTGCAAAGAAGAAATGATACACTGCAACGTGTTAATGAAACGCATCGAAAATATGATGCATTGCAATATCCTCTTATGTTCTGTCGTGGTGAAGATGGTTATTCGATTGATATAAAACAAATAAATCCAACAAATGGTCAAGAAACAAATAAAACTGTAAGCGCAATGAATTATTATGCATACCGAATCATGATAAGAGGAAATCAAGAGAATCACATTTTAAAATGTCGTAAATTATTTCATCAGTACATTGTTGACATGTATGCGAAAATAGAAACAGAACGATTGAATTACATTAGATTCAACCAAAGAAAATTACGCTGTGACGAATACATACATTTACGAGATGCAATTAACAACGATACCAACGTGAATAACATTGGTCAAATGAAAATATTACCTTCATCGTATACAGGCAGTCCAAGGCATATGCATGAATACGCCCAAGATGCAATGTGTTATGTCAGAAATTATGGTCGACCCGACTTATTCATAACTTTTACATGCAATCCGAAATGGGATGATATTAAGAATCATTTATATCCTGGACAATCAGCTACTGATAGGCATGACATTACTGCAAGAGTGTTTAGACGAAAGCTACAGTCTCTAATGGATTTCATTGTAAAACATAAAGTTTACAGAGATGTACAATGTTTCATGTATTCTGTGGAATGGCAAAAAAGAGGCTTGCCTCATGCGCATATTTTGATTTGGTTAAAACAAAAACTAACCACAGATAAAATTGATGATATTATATGTGCTGAAATTCCAGATATAAATGAAGATCCCGAATTACATGCTACTGTAACCAAAAACATGATTCATGGACCGTGTGGTACGTTAAATCAAAATTCACCATGTATGGTTGATGGTAAATGTTCAAAAAATTACCCAAAGCAATTAATTGCTGAAACAATGACTGGAAATGATGGATATCCATTGTACCGTAGAAGATCACCAGAAGATAATGGAAAAACAGTCACTGTAAAAATAAATAATCAAGATGTGGAGATCGATAACCGTTGGATAGTTCCGTATTCCAAATTATTATCGAAAACATTTAACGCACATATAAATGTTGAATATTGTAACTCCGTAAAATCCATCAAATACATATGCAAATATATCAATAAAGGAAGTGACATGGCAGTATTTGGAGTTGCAAATCAAAATGATGAAATTACTAATTACCAAATGGGAAGATACATTAGTAGTAACGAAGCAGTTTGGAGAATATTATCATTTCCGATTCATGATCGCCATCCAGCTGTTATTCATTTGTCAGTCCATTTAGAAAATGGACAACGTGTTTATTTCGATGAAAATACTGCTCAACAAATGGCTGAACGACCACCAGCAACAACACTAACTGCATTTTTCAACTTATGTGAAACAGATTCATTTGCAAGAACATTGCTTTATTCAAATGTGCCTAAATATTATACTTGGAATGCATCATCAAACTCATGGGTACGAAGGCAACGAGGAATACCTGTAGATGGATATCCTGGTGTTCATTTGGGTGATGCAATCGGACGACTTTACACTGTGCATCCAAGTCAAGCGGAATGTTTCTATTTACGTTTACTCTTAGTTAATATTCCCGGCCCAA